>NW_028120028.1:12500-50000 GCF_965119305.1 Pelophylax lessonae | reverse complement strand
GCCTGTGGACGCCGTCAGTCAAACACTGAGCCAAGCTTCACCAGTCAGGATGGCCGAGCGGTCTAAGGCGCTGCGTTAAGGTCGCAGTCTCCTCTGGAGGCGTGGGTTCAAATCCCACTTCTGACAGCTACTAGGTTTTTCTTTACTATCCCTTATGTTCTACCGCTTGTCTTCAGCATGTAGGCCTTAGCAGAGTTATGGGCACATTAGATTAGCCTGTGGACGCCGTCAGTCTAACCCTGAGCCAAGCTTCACCAGTCAGGATGGCCGAGCGGTCTAAGGCGCTGCGTTTAGGCCGCAGTCTCTCCTCGAGGCGTGGGTTCGAATCCCACTTCTGACAGTTTTCTTTGCTTACGTTCATGTTCTTCTGCTTGCCTATCGCTAAACCTCTAGCACAAAAAAACAAATTGTGTTCCACCCACCGAAAAAGGCTCCATAGCTCAGGGGTTAGAGCACTGGTCTTGTAAACCAGGGGTCGCGAGTTCAAATCTCGCTGGGGCCTTCCTTGCAAGTGTTGGCGACGGTATCTCACATAGTAACGTAATAAGAATTTTCCTCAAAAGTTCCAAGGAAATATAACAGTGTAAACCGTTCAAGACATCTAGATTACTTTCTAGAAACACTCACTTTCTAATTGTGCATCAAAGGAAATGTGCTTTTGTAGCAAATGGCCATCTCTTGTTAACACCAAGGCACTCTCTTTCTGCGTGTCCTTTTATTAAATCACTACTTTGCACTTTTGACATCTGGCTTGGTTTTTTCCTCCCAACGCATTGGAACTGACGAAGGTAGCAAGGAATGGTAACAAGGGTAAAGCTCCTTCTTTTACAATTTCTCCATCATGTAACCTTCAGCAACAGAACATCAACATGAACCCAGCATGTTGACATCTAGGTCTTAGCAGAGGTAAGGGCACATTACATTAGCCTGTAGGCGACGTCAGTCTAACCCTGAGCCAAGCTTCACCAGTCAGGATGGCCGAGCGGTCTAAGGCGCTGCGTTCAGGTCGCAGTCTCCTCTGGAGGCGTGGGTTCGAATCCCACTTCTGACAGCTCCTAGGTTTTTCTTTACTAACCTTCATGTTAGCAACATGAAGGACTTAGCAGAGTAGGCCTTAGCAGAGTTATGGGCACATTAGACTAGCCTGTGGACGCCGTCAGTCAAACACTGAGCCAAGCTTCACCAGTCAGGATGGCCGAGCGGTCTAAGGCGCTGCGTTAAGGTCACAGTCTCCCCTGGAGGCGTGGGTTCAAATCCCACTTCTGACAGCTACTAGGTTTTTCTTTACTATCCCTTATGTTCTACCGCTTGTCTTCAGCATGTAGGCCTTAGCAGAGTTATGGGCACATTAGATTAGCCTGTGGACGCCGTCAGTCTAACCCTGAGCCAAGCTTCACCAGTCAGGATGGCCGAGCGGTCTAAGGCGCTGCGTTTAGGCCGCAGTCTCTCCTCGAGGCGTGGGTTCGAATCCCACTTCTGACAGTTTTCTTTGCTTACGTTCATGTTCTTCTGCTTGCCTATCGCTAAACCTCTAGCACAAAAAACAAATTGTGTTCCTACCACCAAAAAAGGCTCCATAGCTCAGGGGTTAGAGCACTGGTCTTGTAAACCAGGGGTCGCGATTTCAAATCTCGCTGGGGCCTTCCTTGCAAGTGTTGGCGACGGTATCTCACATAGTAACGTAATAAGAATTTTCCTCAAAAGTTCCAAGGAAATATAACAGTGTAAACCGTTCAAGACATCTAGATTACTTTCTAGAAACACTCACTTTCTAATTGTGCATCAAAGGAAATGTGCTTTTGTAGCAAATGGCCATCTCTTGTTAACACCAAGGCACTCTCTTTCTGCGTGTCCTTTTATTAAATCACTACTTTGCACTTTTGACATCTGGCTTGGTTTTTTCCTCCCAACGCATTGGAACTGACGAAGGTAGCAAGGAATGGTAACAAGGGTAAAGCTCCTTCTTTTACAATTTCTCCATCATGTAACCTTCAGCAACAGAACATCAACATGAACCCAGCATGTTGACATCAAGGTCTTAGCAGAGGTAAGGGCACATTACATTAGCCTGTAGGCGACGTCAGTCTAACCCTGAGCCAAGCTTCACCAGTCAGGATGGCCGAGCGGTCTAAGGCGCTGCGTTCAGGTCGCAGTCTCCTCTGGAGGCGTGGGTTCGAATCCCACTTCTGACAGCTCCTAGGTTTTTCTTTACTAACCTTCATGTTAGCAACATGAAGGACTTAGCAGAGTAGGCCGTAGCAGAGTTATGGGCACATTAGACTAGCCTGTGGACGCCGTCAGTCAAACACTGAGCCAAGCTTCACCAGTCAGGATGGCCGAGCGGTCTAAGGCTCTGCGTTAAGGTCGCAGTCTCCTCTGGAGGCGTGGGTTCAAATCCCACTTCTGACAGCTACTAGGTTTTTCTTTTCTTTACTATCCCTTATGTTCTACCGCTTGTCTTCAGCATGTAGGCCTTAGCAGAGTTATGGGCACATTAGATTAGCCTGTGGACGCCGTCAGTCTAACCCTGAGCCAAGCTTCACCAGTCAGGATGGCCGAGCGGTCTAAGGCGCTGCGTTTAGGCCGCAGTCTCTCCTCGAGGCGTGGGTTCGAATCCCACTTCTGACAGTTTTCTTTGCTTACGTTCATGTTCTTCTGCTTGCCTATCGCTAAACCTCTAGCACAAAAAACAAATTGTGTTCCTACCACCAAAAAAGGCTCCATAGCTCAGGGGTTAGAGCACTGGTCTTGTAAACCAGGGGTCGCGATTTCAAATCTCGCTGGGGCCTTCCTTGCAAGTGTTGGCGACGGTATCTCACATAGTAACGTAATAAGAATTTTCCTCAAAAGTTCCAAGGAAATATAACAGTGTAAACCGTTCAAGACATCTAGATTACTTTCTAGAAACACTCACTTTCTAATTGTGCATCAAAGGAAATGTGCTTTTGTAGCAAATGGCCATCTCTTGTTAACACCAAGGCACTCTCTTTCTGCGTGTCCTTTTATTAAATCACTACTTTGCACTTTTGACATCTGGCTTGGTTTTTTCCTCCCAACGCATTGGAACTGACGAAGGTAGCAAGGAATGGTAACAAGGGTAAAGCTCCTTCTTTTACAATTTCTCCATCATGTAACCTTCAGCAACAGAACATCAACATGAACCCAGCATGTTGACATCAAGGTCTTAGCAGAGGTAAGGGCACATTACATTAGCCTGTAGGCGACGTCAGTCTAACCCTGAGCCAAGCTTCACCAGTCAGGATGGCCGAGCGGTCTAAGGCGCTGCGTTCAGGTCGCAGTCTCCTCTGGAGGCGTGGGTTCGAATCCCACTTCTGACAGCTCCTAGGTTTTTCTTTACTAACCTTCATGTTAGCAACATGAAGGACTTAGCAGAGTAGGCCGTAGCAGAGTTATGGGCACATTAGACTAGCCTGTGGACGCCGTCAGTCAAACACTGAGCCAAGCTTCACCAGTCAGGATGGCCGAGCGGTCTAAGGCTCTGCGTTAAGGTCGCAGTCTCCTCTGGAGGCGTGGGTTCAAATCCCACTTCTGACAGCTACTAGGTTTTTCTTTTCTTTACTATCCCTTATGTTCTACCGCTTGTCTTCAGCATGTAGGCCTTAGCAGAGTTATGGGCACATTAGATTAGCCTGTGGACGCCGTCAGTCTAACCCTGAGCCAAGCTTCACCAGTCAGGATGGCCGAGCGGTCTAAGGCGCTGCGTTTAGGCCGCAGTCTCTCCTCGAGGCGTGGGTTCGAATCCCACTTCTGACAGTTTTCTTTGCTTACGTTCATGTTCTTCTGCTTGCCTATCGCTAAACCTCTAGCACAAAAAACAAATTGTGTTCCTACCACCAAAAAAGGCTCCATAGCTCAGGGGTTAGAGCACTGGTCTTGTAAACCAGGGGTCGCGATTTCAAATCTCGCTGGGGCCTTCCTTGCAAGTGTTGGCGACGGTATCTCACATAGTAACGTAATAAGAATTTTCCTCAAAAGTTCCAAGGAAATATAACAGTGTAAACCGTTCAAGACATCTAGATTACTTTCTAGAAACACTCACTTTCTAATTGTGCATCAAAGGAAATGTGCTTTTGTAGCAAATGGCCATCTCTTGTTAACACCAAGGCACTCTCTTTCTGCGTGTCCTTTTATTAAATCACTACTTTGCACTTTTGACATCTGGCTTGGTTTTTTCCTCCCAACGCATTGGAACTGACGAAGGTAGCAAGGAATGGTAACAAGGGTAAAGCTCCTTCTTTTACAATTTCTCCATCATGTAACCTTCAGCAACAGAACATCAACATGAACCCAGCATGTTGACATCAAGGTCTTAGCAGAGGTAAGGGCACATTACATTAGCCTGTAGGCGACGTCAGTCTAACCCTGAGCCAAGCTTCACCAGTCAGGATGGCCGAGCGGTCTAAGGCGCTGCGTTCAGGTCGCAGTCTCCTCTGGAGGCGTGGGTTCGAATCCCACTTCTGACAGCTCCTAGGTTTTTCTTTACTAACCTTCATGTTAGCAACATGAAGGACTTAGCAGAGTAGGCCGTAGCAGAGTTATGGGCACATTAGACTAGCCTGTGGACGCCGTCAGTCAAACACTGAGCCAAGCTTCACCAGTCAGGATGGCCGAGCGGTCTAAGGCTCTGCGTTAAGGTCGCAGTCTCCTCTGGAGGCGTGGGTTCAAATCCCACTTCTGACAGCTACTAGGTTTTTCTTTTCTTTACTATCCCTTATGTTCTACCGCTTGTCTTCAGCATGTAGGCCTTAGCAGAGTTATGGGCACATTAGATTAGCCTGTGGACGCCGTCAGTCTAACCCTGAGCCAAGCTTCACCAGTCAGGATGGCCGAGCGGTCTAAGGCGCTGCGTTTAGGCCGCAGTCTCTCCTCGAGGCGTGGGTTCGAATCCCACTTCTGACAGTTTTCTTTGCTTTCGTTCATGTTCTTCTGCTTGCCTATCGCTAAACCTCTAGCACAAAAAAACAAATTGTGTTCCTACCACCAAAAAAGGCTCCATAGCTCAGGGGTTAGAGCACTGGTCTTGTAAACCAATGGTCGCGAGTTCAAATCTCGCTGGGGCCTTCCTTGCAAGTGTTGGCGACGGTATCTCACATAGTAACGTAATAAGAATTTTCCTCAAAAGTTCCAAGGAAATATAACAGTGTAAACCGTTCAAGACATCTAGATTACTTTCTAGAAACACTCACTTTCTAATTGTGCATCAAAGGAAATGTGCTTTTGTAGCAAATGGCCATCTCTTGTTAACACCAAGGCACTCTCTTTCTGCGTGTCCTTTTATTAAATCACTACTTTGCACTTTTGACATCTGGCTTGGTTTTTTCCTCCCAACGCATTGGAACTGACGAAGGTAGCAAGGAATGGTAACAAGGGTAAAGCTCCTTCTTTTACAATTTCTCCATCATGTAACCTTCAGCAACAGAACATCAACATGAACCCAGCATGTTGACATCAAGGTCTTAGCAGAGGTAAGGGCACATTACATTAGCCTGTAGGCGACGTCAGTCTAACCCTGAGCCAAGCTTCACCAGTCAGGATGGCCGAGCGGTCTAAGGCGCTGCGTTCAGGTCGCAGTCTCCTCTGGAGGCGTGGGTTCGAATCCCACTTCTGACAGCTCCTAGGTTTTTCTTTACTAACCTTCATGTTAGCAACATGAAGGACTTAGCAGAGTAGGCCGTAGCAGAGTTATGGGCACATTAGACTAGCCTGTGGACGCCGTCAGTCAAACACTGAGCCAAGCTTCACCAGTCAGGATGGCCGAGCGGTCTAAGGCTCTGCGTTAAGGTCGCAGTCTCCTCTGGAGGCGTGGGTTCAAATCCCACTTCTGACAGCTACTAGGTTTTTCTTTTCTTTACTATCCCTTATGTTCTACCGCTTGTCTTCAGCATGTAGGCCTTAGCAGAGTTATGGGCACATTAGATTAGCCTGTGGACGCCGTCAGTCTAACCCTGAGCCAAGCTTCACCAGTCAGGATGGCCGAGCGGTCTAAGGCGCTGCGTTTAGGCCGCAGTCTCTCCTCGAGGCGTGGGTTCGAATCCCACTTCTGACAGTTTTCTTTGCTTACGTTCATGTTCTTCTGCTTGCCTATCGCTAAACCTCTAGCACAAAAAAACAAATTGTGTTCCTACCACCAAAAAAGGCTCCATAGCTCAGGGGTTAGAGCACTGGTCTTGTAAACCAATGGTCGCGATTTCAAATCTCGCTGGGGCCTTCCTTGCAAGTGTTGGCGACGGTATCTCACATAGTAACGTAATAAGAATTTTCCTCAAAAGTTCCAAGGAAATATAACAGTGTAAACCGTTCAAGACATCTAGATTACTTTCTAGAAACACTCACTTTCTAATTGTGCATCAAAGGAAATGTGCTTTTGTAGCAAATGGCCATCTCTTGTTAACACCAAGGCACTCTCTTTCTGCGTGTCCTTTTATTAAATCACTACTTTGCACTTTTGACATCTGGCTTGGTTTTTTCCTCCCAACGCATTGGAACTGACGAAGGTAGCAAGGAATGGTAACAAGGGTAAAGCTCCTTCTTTTACAATTTCTCCATCATGTAACCTTCAGCAACAGAACATCAACATGAACCCAGCATGTTGACATCTAGGTCTTAGCAGAGGTAAGGGCACATTACATTAGCCTGTAGGCGACGTCAGTCTGACCCTGAGCCAAGCTTCACCAGTCAGGATGGCCGAGCGGTCTAAGGCGCTGCGTTCAGGTCGCAGTCTCCTCTGGAGGCGTGGGTTCGAATCCCACTTCTGACAGCTCCTAGGTTTTTCTTTACTAACCTTCATGTTAGCAACATGAAGGACTTAGCAGAGTAGGCCGTAGCAGAGTTATGGGCACATTAGACTAGCCTGTGGACGCCGTCAGTCAAACACTGAGCCAAGCTTCACCAGTCAGGATGGCCGAGTGGTCTAAGGCTCTGCGTTAAGGTCGCAGTCTCCTCTGGAGGCGTGGGTTCAAATCCCACTTCTGACAGCTACTAGGTTTTTCTTTACTATCCCTTATGTTCTACCGCTTGTCTTCAGCATGTAGGCCTTAGCAGAGTTATGGGCACATTAGATTAGCCTGTGGACGCCGTCAGTCTAACCCTGAGCCAAGCTTCACCAGTCAGGATGGCCGATCGGTCTAAGGCGCTGCGTTTAGGCCGCAGTCTCTCCTCGAGGCGTGGGTTCGAATCCCACTTCTGACAGTTTTCTTTGCTTACGTTCATATTCTTCTGCTTGCCTATCGCTAAACCTCTAGCACAAAAAACAAATTGTGTTCCTACCACCAAAAAAGGCTCCATAGCTCAGGGGTTAGAGCACTGGTCTTGTAAACCAGGGGTCGCGAGTTCAAATCTCGCTGGGGCCTTCCCTGCAAGTGTTGGCGACGGGATCTCACATAGTAACGTAATAAGAATTTTCCTCAAAAGTTCCAAGGAAATATAACAGTGTAAACCGTTCAAGACATCTAGATTACTTTCTAGAAACACTCACTTTCTAATTGTGCATCAAAGGAAATGTGCTTTTGTAGCAAATGGCCATCTCTTGTTAACACCAAGGCACTCTCTTTCTGCGTGTCCTTTTATTAAATCACTACTTTGCACTTTTGACATCTGGCTTGGTTTTTTCCTCCCAACGCATTGGAACTGACGAAGGTAGCAAGGAATGGTAACAAGGGTAAAGCTCCTTCTTTTACAATTTCTCCATCATGTAACCTTCAGCAACAGAACATCAACATGAACCCAGCATGTTGACATCTAGGTCTTAGCAGAGGTAAGGGCACATTACATTAGCCTGTAGGCGACGTCAGTCTAACCCTGAGCCAAGCTTCACCAGTCAGGATGGCCGAGCGGTCTAAGGCGCTGCGTTCAGGTCGCAGTCTCCTCTGGAGGCGTGGGTTCGAATCCCACTTCTGACAGCTCCTAGGTTTTTCTTTACTAACCTTCATGTTAGCAACATGAAGGACTTAGCAGAGTAGGCCTTAGCAGAGTTATGGGCACATTAGACTAGCCTGTGGACGCCGTCAGTCAAACACTGAGCCAAGCTTCACCAGTCAGGATGGCCGAGCGGTCTAAGGCGCTGCGTTAAGGTCGCAGTCTCCTCTGGAGGCGTGGGTTCAAATCCCACTTCTGACAGCTACTAGGTTTTTCTTTACTATCCCTTATGTTCTACCGCTTGTCTTCAGCATGTAGGCCTTAGCAGAGTTATGGGCACATTAGATTAGCCTGTGGACGCCGTCAGTCTAACCCTGAGCCAAGCTTCACCAGTCAGGATGGCCGAGCGGTCTAAGGCGCTGCGTTTAGGCCGCAGTCTCTCCTCGAGGCGTGGGTTCGAATCCCACTTCTGACAGTTTTCTTTGCTTACGTTCATGTTCTTCTGCTTGCCTATCGCTAAACCTCTAGCACAAAAAAACAAATTGTGTTCCTACCACCAAAAAAGGCTCCATAGCTCAGGGGTTAGAGCACTGGTCTTGTAAACCAGGGGTCGCGAGTTCAAATCTCGCTGGGGCCTTCCTTGCAAGTGTTGGCGACGGTATCTCACATAGTAACGTAATAAGAATTTTCCTCAAAAGTTCCAAGGAAATATAACAGTGTAAACCGTTCAAGACATCTAGATTACTTTCTAGAAACACTCACTTTCTAATTGTGCATCAAAGGAAATGTGCTTTTGTAGCAAATGGCCATCTCTTGTTAACACCAAGGCACTCTCTTTCTGCGTGTCCTTTTATTAAATCACTACTTTGCACTTTTGACATCTGGCTTGGTTTTTTCCTCCCAACGCATTGGAACTGACGAAGGTAGCAAGGAATGGTAACAAGGGTAAAGCTCCTTCTTTTACAATTTCTCCATCATGTAACCTTCAGCAACAGAACATCAACATGAACCCAGCATGTTGACATCTAGGTCTTAGCAGAGGTAAGGGCACATTACATTAGCCTGTAGGCGACGTCAGTCTAACCCTGAGCCAAGCTTCACCAGTCAGGATGGCCGAGCGGTCTAAGGCGCTGCGTTCAGGTCGCAGTCTCCTCTGGAGGCGTGGGTTCGAATCCCACTTCTGACAGCTCCTAGGTTTTTCTTTACTAACCTTCATGTTAGCAACATGAAGGACTTAGCAGAGTAGGCCGTAGCAGAGTTATGGGCACATTAGACTAGCCTGTGGACGCCGTCAGTCAAACACTGAGCCAAGCTTCACCAGTCAGGATGGCCGAGTGGTCTAAGGCCCTGCGTTAAGGTCGCAGTCTCCTCTGGAGGCGTGGGTTCAAATCCCACTTCTGACAGCTACTAGGTTTTTCTTTACTATCCCTTATGTTCTACCGCTTGTCTTCAGCATGTAGGCCTTAGCAGAGTTATGGGCACATTAGATTAGCCTGTGGACGCCGTCAGTCTAACCCTGAGCCAAGCTTCACCAGTCAGGATGGCCGATCGGTCTAAGGCGCTGCGTTTAGGCCGCAGTCTCTCCTCGAGGCGTGGGTTCGAATCCCACTTCTGACAGTTTTCTTTGCTTACGTTCATATTCTTCTGCTTGCCTATCGCTAAACCTCTAGCACAAAAAACAAATTGTGTTCCTACCACCAAAAAAGGCTCCATAGCTCAGGGGTTAGAGCACTGGTCTTGTAAACCAGGGGTCGCGATTTCAAATCTCGCTGGGGCCTTCCTTGCAAGTGTTGGCGACGGGATCTCACATAGTAACGTAATAAGAATTTTCCTCAAAAGTTCCAAGGAAATATAACAGTGTAAACCGTTCAAGACATCTAGATTACTTTCTAGAAACACTCACTTTCTAATTGTGCATCAAAGGAAATGTGCTTTTGTAGCAAATGGCCATCTCTTGTTAACACCAAGGCACTCTCTTTCTGCGTGTCCTTTTATTAAATCACTACTTTGCACTTTTGACATCTGGCTTGGTTTTTTCCTCCCAACGCATTGGAACTGACGAAGGTAGCAAGGAATGGTAACAAGGGTAAAGCTCCTTCTTTTACAATTTCTCCATCATGTAACCTTCAGCAACAGAACATCAACATGAACCCAGCATGTTGACATCTAGGTCTTAGCAGAGGTAAGGGCACATTACATTAGCCTGTAGGCGACGTCAGTCTGACCCTGAGCCAAGCTTCACCAGTCAGGATGGCCGAGCGGTCTAAGGCGCTGCGTTCAGGTCGCAGTCTCCTCTGGAGGCGTGGGTTCGAATCCCACTTCTGACTGCTCCTAGGTTTTTCTTTACTAACCTTCATGTTAGCAACATGAAGGACTTAGCAGAGTAGGCCGTAGCAGAGTTATGGGCACATTAGACTAGCCTGTGGACGCCGTCAGTCAAACACTGAGCCAAGCTTCACCAGTCAGGATGGCCGAGCGGTCTAAGGCTCTGCGTTAAGGTCGCAGTCTCCTCTGGAGGCGTGGGTTCAAATCCCACTTCTGACAGCTACTAGGTTTTTCTTTACTATCCCTTATGTTCTACCGCTTGTCTTCAGCATGTAGGCCTTAGCAGAGTTATGGGCACATTAGATTAGCCTGTGGACGCCGTCAGTCTAACCCTGAGCCAAGCTTCACCAGTCAGGATGGCCGAGCGGTCTAAGGCGCTGCGTTTAGGCCGCAGTCTCTCCTCGAGGCGTGGGTTCGAATCCCACTTCTGACAGTTTTCTTTGCTTACGTTCATGTTCTTCTGCTTGCCTATCGCTAAACCTCTAGCACAAAAAACAAATTGTGTTCCTACCCTAAAAAAGGCTCCATAGCTCAGGGGTTAGAGCACTGGTCTTGTAAACCAGGGGTCGCGATTTCAAATCTCGCTGGGTCCTTCCTTGCAAGTGTTGGCGACGGTATCTCACATAGTAACGTAATAAGAATTTTCCTCAAAAGTTCCAAGGAAATATAACAGTGTAAACCGTTCAAGACATCTAGATTACTTTCTAGAAACACTCACTTTCTAATTGTGCATCAAAGGAAATGTGCTTTTGTAGCAAATGGCCATCTCTTGTTAACACCAAGGCACTCTCTTTCTGCGTGTCCTTTTATTAAATCACTACTTTGCACTTTTGACATCTGGCTTGGTTTTTTCCTCCCAACGCATTGGAAATGACGAAGGTAGCAAGTAATGGTAACAAGGGTAAAGCTCCTTCTTTTACAATTTCTCCATCATGTAACCTTCAGCAACAGAACATCAACATGAACCCAGCATGTTGACATCTAGGTCTTAGCAGAGGTAAGGGCACATTACATTAGCCTGTAGGCGACGTCAGTCTGACCCTGAGCCAAGCTTCACCAGTCAGGATGGCCGAGCGGTCTAAGGCGCTGCGTTCAGGTCGCAGTCTCCTCTGGAGGCGTGGGTTCGAATCCCACTTCTGACAGCTCCTAGGTTTTTCTTTACTAACCTTCATGTTAGCAACATGAAGGACTTAGCAGAGTAGGCCGTAGCAGAGTTATGGGCACATTAGACTAGCCTGTGGACGCCGTCAGTCAAACACTAAGCCAAGCTTCACCAGTCAGGATGGCCGAGCGGTCTAAGGCTCTGCGTTAAGGTCGCAGTCTCCTCTGGAGGCGTGGGTTCAAATCCCACTTCTGACAGCTACTAGGTTTTTCTTTACTATCCCTTATGTTCTACCGCTTGTCTTCAGCATGTAGGCCTTAGCAGAGTTATGGGCACATTAGATTAGCCTGTGGACGCCGTCAGTCTAACCCTGAGCCAAGCTTCACCAGTCAGGATGGCCGAGCGGTCTAAGGCGCTGCGTTTAGGCCGCAGTCTCTCCTCGAGGCGTGGGTTCGAATCCCACTTCTGACAGTTTTCTTTGCTTACGTTCATGTTCTTCTGCTTGCCTATCGCTAAACCTCTAGCACAAAAAAACAAATTGTGTTCCTACCACCAAAAAAGGCTCCATAGCTCAGGGGTTAGAGCACTGGTCTTGTAAACCAATGGTCGCGAGTTCAAATCTCGCTGGGGCCTTCCTTGCAAGTGTTGGCGACGGTATCTCACATAGTAACGTAATAAGAATTTTCCTCAAAAGTTCCAAGGAAATATAACAGTGTAAACCGTTCAAGACATCTAGATTACTTTCTAGAAACACTCACTTTCTAATTGTGCATCAAAGGAAATGTGCTTTTGTAGCAAATGGCCATCTCTTGTTAACACCAAGGCACTCTCTTTCTGCGTGTCCTTTTATTAAATCACTACTTTGCACTTTTGACATCTGGCTTGGTTTTTTCCTCCCAACGCATTGGAACTGAGGAAGGTAGCAAGGAATGGTAACAAGGGTAAAGCTCCTTCTTTTACAATTTCTCCATCATGTAACCTTCAGCAACAGAACATCAACATGAACCCAGCATGTTGACATCTAGGTCTTAGCAGAGGTAAGGGCACATTACATTAGCCTGTAGGCGACGTCAGTCTGACCCTGAGCCAAGCTTCACCAGTCAGGATGGCCGAGCGGTCTAAGGCGCTGCGTTCAGGTCGCAGTCTCCTCTGGAGGCGTGGGTTCGAATCCCACTTCTGACAGCTCCTAGGTTTTTTTTTACTAACCTTCATGTTAGCAACATGAAGGACTTAGCAGAGTAGGCCTTAGCAGAGTTATGGGCACATTAGACTAGCCTGTGGACGCCGTCAGTCAAACACTGAGCCAAGCTTCACCAGTCAGGATGGCCGAGCGGTCTAAGGCGCTGCGCTAAGGTCGCAGTCTCCTCTGGAGGCGTGGGTTCAAATCCCACTTCTGACAGCTACTAGGTTTTTCTTTACTATCCCTTATGTTCTACCGCTTGTCTTCAGCATGTAGGCCTTAGCAGAGTTATGGGCACATTAGATTAGCCTGTGGACGCCGTCAGTCTAACCCTGAGCCAAGCTTCACCAGTCAGGATGGCCGAGCGGTCTAAGGCGCTGCGTTTAGGCCGCAGTCTCTCCTCGAGGCGTGGGTTCGAATCCCACTTCTGACAGTTTTCTTTGCTTACGTTCATGTTCTTCTGCTTGCCTATCGCTAAACCTCTAGCACAAAAAACAAATTGTGTTCCTACCACCAAAAAAGGCTCCATAGCTCAGGGGTTAGAGCACTGGTCTTGTAAACCAGGGGTCGCGAGTTCAAATCTCGCTGGGGCCTTCCCTGCAAGTGTTGGCGAAGGTATCTCACATAGTAACGTAATAAGAATTTTCCTCAAAAGTTCCAAGGAAATATAACAGTGTAAACCGTTCAAGACATCTAGATTACTTTCTAGAAACACTCACTTTCTAATTGTGCATCAAAGGAAATGTGCTTTTGTAGCAAATGGCCATCTCTTGTTAACACCAAGGCACTCTCTTTCTGCGTGTCCTTTTATTAAATCACTACTTTGCACTTTTGACATCTGGCTTGGTTTTTTCCTCCCAACGCATTGGAACTGACGAAGGTAGCAAGGAATGGTAACAAGGGTAAAGCTCCTTCTTTTACAATTTCTCCATCATGTAACCTTCAGCAACAGAACATCAACATGAACCCAGCATGTTGACATCTAGGTCTTAGCAGAGGTAAGGGCACATTACATTAGCCTGTAGGCGACGTCAGTCTGACCCTGAGCCAAGCTTCACCAGTCAGGATGGCCGAGCGGTCTAAGGCGCTGCGTTCAGGTCGCAGTCTCCTCTGGAGGCGTGGGTTCGAATCCCACTTCTGACAGCTCCTAGGTTTTTCTTTACTAACCTTCATGTTAGCAACATGAAGGACTTAGCAGAGTAGGCCGTAGCAGAGTTATGGGCACATTAGACTAGCCTGTGGACGCCGTCAGTCAAACACTGAGCCAAGCTTCACCAGTCAGGATGGCCAAGCGGTCTAAGGCTCTGCGTTAAGGTCGCAGTCTCCTCTGGAGGCGTGGGTTCAAATCCCACTTCTGACAGCTACTAGGTTTTTCTTTACTATCCCTTATGTTCTACCGCTTGTCTTCAGCATGTAGGCCTTAGCAGAGTTATGGGCACATTAGATTAGCCTGTGGACGCCGTCAGTCTAACCCTGAGCCAAGCTTCACCAGTCAGGATGGCCGAGCGGTCTAAGGCGCTGCGTTTAGGCCGCAGTCTCTCCTCGAGGCGTGGGTTCGAATCCCACTTCTGACAGTTTTCTTTGCTTACGTTCATGTTCTTCTGCTTGCCTATCGCTAAACCTCTAGCACAAAAAAACAAATTGTGTTCCTACCACCAAAAAAGGCTCCATAGCTCAGGGGTTAGAGCACTGGTCTTGAAAACCAATGGTCGCGAGTTCAAATCTCGCTGGGGCCTTCCTTGCAAGTGTTGGCGACGGTATCTCACATAGTAACGTAATAAGAATTTTCCTCAAAAGTTCCAAGGAAATATAACAGTGTAAACCGTTCAAGACATCTAGATTACTTTCTAGAAACACTCACTTTCTAATTGTGCATCAAAGGAAATGTGCTTTTGTAGCAAATGGCCATCTCTTGTTAACACCAAGGCACTCTCTTTCTGTGTGTCCTTTTATTAAATCACTACTTTGCACTTTTGACATCTGGCTTGGTTTTTTCCTCCCAACGCATTGGAACTGACGAAGGTAGCAAGGAATGGTAACAAGGGTAAAGCTCCTTCTTTTACAATTTCTCCATCATGTAACCTTCAGCAACAGAACATCAACATGAACCCAGCATGTTGACATCTAGGTCTTAGCAGAGGTAAGGGCACATTACATTAGCCTGTAGGTGACGTCAGTCTGACCCTGAGCCAAGCTTCACCAGTCAGGATGGCCGAGCGGTCTAAGGCGCTGCGTTCAGGTCGCAGTCTCCTCTGGAGGCGTGGGTTCGAATCCCACTTCTGACAGCTCCTAGGTTTTTCTTTACTAACCTTCATGTTAGCAACATGAAGGACTTAGCAGAGTAGGCCGTAGCAGAGTTATGGGCACATTAGACTAGCCTGTGGACGCCGTCAGTCAAACACTGAGCCAAGCTTCACCAGTCAGGATGGCCGAGCGGTCTAAGGCTCTGCGTTAAGGTCGCAGTCTCCTCTGGAGGCGTGGGTTCAAATCCCACTTCTGACAGCTACTAGGTTTTTCTTTACTATCCCTTATGTTCTACCGCTTGTCTTCAGCATGTAGGCCTTAGCAGAGTTATGGGCACATTAGATTAGCCTGTGGACGCCGTCAGTCTAACCCTGAGCCAAGCTTCACCAGTCAGGATGGCCGAGCGGTCTAAGGCGCTGCGTTTAGGCCGCAGTCTCTCCTCGAGGCGTGGGTTCGAATCCCACTTCTGACAGTTTTCTTTGCTTACGTTCATGTTCTTCTGCTTGCCTATCGCTAAACCTCTAGCACAAAAAAACAAATTGTGTTCCTACCACCAAAAAAGGCTCCATAGCTCAGGGGTTAGAGCACTGGTCTTGAAAACCAATGGTCGCGAGTTCAAATCTCGCTGGGGCCTTCCTTGCAAGTGTTGGCGACGGTATCTCACATAGTAACGTAATAAGAATTTTCCTCAAAAGTTCCAAGGAAATATAACAGTGTAAACCGTTCAAGACATCTAGATTACTTTCTAGAAACACTCACTTTCTAATTGTGCATCAAAGGAAATGTGCTTTTGTAGCAAATGGCCATCTCTTGTTAACACCAAGGCACTCTCTTTCTGCGTGTCCTTTTATTAAATCACTACTTTGCACTTTTGACATCTGGCTTGGTTTTTTCCTCCCAACGCATTGGAACTGACGAAGGTAGCAAGGAATGGTAACAAGGGTAAAGCTCCTTCTTTTACAATTTCTCCATCATGTAACCTTCAGCAACAGAACATCAACATGAACCCAGCATGTTGACATCTAGGTCTTAGCAGAGGTAAGGGCACATTACATTAGCCTGTAGGCGACGTCAGTCTAACCCTGAGCCAAGCTTCACCAGTCAGGATGGCCGAGCGGTCTAAGGCGCTGCGTTCAGGTCGCAGTCTCCTCTGGAGGCGTGGGTTCGAATCCCACTTCTGACAGCTCCTAGGTTTTTCTTTACTAACCTTCATGTTAGCAACATGAAGGACTTAGCAGAGTAGGCCGTAGCAGAGTTATGGGCACATTAGACTAGCCTGTGGACGCCGTCAGTCAAACACTGAGCCAAGCTTCACCAGTCAGGATGGCCGAGCGGTCTAAGGCGCTGCGTTAAGGTCGCAGTCTCCTCTGGAGGCGTGTGTTCAAATCCCACTTCTGACAGCTACTAGGTTTTTCTTTACTATCCCTTATGTTCTACCGCTTGTCTTCAGCATGTAGGCCTTAACAGAGTTATGGGCACATTAGATTAGCCTGTGGACGCCGTCAGTCTAACCCTGAGCCAAGCTTCACCAGTCAGGATGGCCGAGCGGTCTAAGGCGCTGCGTTTAGGCCGCAGTCTCTCCTCGAGGCGTGGGTTCGAATCCCACTTCTGACAGTTTTCTTTGCTTACGTTCATTTTCTTCTGCTTGCCTATCGCTAAACCTCTAGCACAAAAAAACAAATTGTGTTCCTACCACCAAAAAAGGCTCCATAGCTCAGGGGTTAGAGCACTGGTCTTGTAAACCAGGGGTCGCGAGTTCAAATCTCGCTGGGGCCTTCCTTGCAAGTGTTGGCGACGGTATCTCACATAGTAACGTAATAAGAATTTTCCTCAAAAGTTCCAAGGAAATATAACAGTGTAAACCGTTCAAGACATCTAGATTACTTTCTAGAAACACTCACTTTCTAATTGTGCATCAAAGGAAATGTGCTTTTGTAGCAATTGGCCATCTCTTGTTAACACCAAGGCACTCTCTTTCTGCGTGTCCTTTTATTAAATCACTACTTTGCACTTTTGACATCTGGCTTGGTTTTTTCCTCCCAACGCATTGGAACTGACGAAGGTAGCAAGGAATGGTAACAAGGGTAAAGCTCCTTCTTTTACAATTTCTCCATCATGTAACCTTCAGCAACAGAACATCAACATGAACCCAGCATGTTGACATCTAGGTCTTAGCAGAGGTAAGGGCACATTACATTAGCCTGTAGGCGACGTCAGTCTAACCCTGAGCCAAGCTTCACCAGTCAGGATGGCCGAGCGGTCTAAGGCGCTGCGTTCAGGTCGCAGTCTCCTCTGGAGGCGTGGGTTCGAATCCCACTTCTGACAGCTCCTAGGTTTTTCTTTACTAACCTTCATGTTAGCAACATGAAGGACTTAGCAGAGTAGGCCGTAGCAGAGTTATGGGCACATTAGACTAGCCTGTGGACGCAGTCAGTCAAACACTGAGCCAAGCTTCACCAGTCAGGATGGCCGAGTGGTCTAAGGCGCTGCGTTAAGGTCGCAGTCTCCTCTGGAGGCGTGGGTTCAAATCCCACTTCTGACAGCTACTAGGTTTTTCTTTACTATCCCTTATGTTCTACCGCTTGTCTTCAGCATGTAGGCCTTAGCAGAGTTATGGGCACATTAGATTAGCCTGTGGACGCCGTCAGTCTAACCCTGAGCCAAGCTTCACCAGTCAGGATGGCCGAGCGGTCTAAGGCGCTGCGTTTAGGCCGCAGTCTCTCCTCGAGGCGTGGGTTCGAATCCCACTTGTGACAGTGTTCTTTGCTTACGTTCATGTTCTTCTGCTTGCCTATCGCTAAACCTCTAGCACAAAAAAACAAATTGTGTTCAAACCACCAAAAAAGGCTCCATAGCTCAGGGGTTAGAGCACTGGTCTTGAAAACCAATGGTCGCGAGTTCAAATCTCGCTGGGGCCTTCCTTGCAAGTGTTGGCGACGGTATCTCACATAGTAACGTAATAAGAATTTTCCTCAAAAGTTCCAAGGAAATATAACAGTGTAAACCGTTCAAGACATCTAGATTACTTTCTAGAAACACTCACTTTCTAATTGTGCATCAAAGAAAATGTGCTTTTGTAGCAAATGGCCATCTCTTGTTAACACCAAGGCACTCTCTTTCTGCGTGTCCTTTTATTAAATCACTACTTTGCACTTTTGACATCTGGCTTGGTTTTTTCCTCCCAACGCATTGGAACTGACGAAGGTAGCAAGGAATGGTAACAAGGGTAAAGCTCCTTCTTTTACAATTTCTCCATCATGTAACCTTCAGCAACAGAACATCAACATGAACCCAGCATGTTGACATCTAGGTCTTAGCAGAGGTAAGGGCACATTACATTAGCCTGTAGGCGACGTCAGTCTAACCCTGAGCCAAGCTTCACCAGTCAGGATGGCCGAGCGGTCTAAGGCGCTGCGTTCAGGTCGCAGTCTCCTCTGGAGGCGTGGGTTCGAATCCCACTTCTGACAGCTCCTAGGTTTTTCTTTACTAACCTTCATGTTAGCAACATGAAGGACTTAGCAGAGTAGGCCGTAGCAGAGTTATGGGCACATTAGACTAGCCTGTGGACGCCGTCAGTCAAACACTGAGCCAAGCTTCACCAGTCAGGATGGCCGAGCGGTCTAAGGCGCTGCGTTAAGGTCGCAGTCTCCTCTGGAGGCGTGTGTTCAAATCCCACTTCTGACAGCTACTAGGTTTTTCTTTACTATCCCTTATGTTCTACCGCTTGTCTTCAGCATGTAGGCCTTAACAGAGTTATGGGCACATTAGATTAGCCTGTGGACGCCGTCAGTCTAACCCTGAGCCAAGCTTCACCAGTCAGGATGGCCGAGCGGTCTAAGGCGCTGCGTTTAGGCCGCAGTCTCTCCTCGAGGCGTGGGTTCGAATCCCACTTCTGACAGTTTTCTTTGCTTACGTTCATGTTCTTCTGCTTGCCTATCGCTAAACCTCTAGCACAAAAAAACAAATTGTGTTCCTACCACCAAAAAAGGCTCCATAGCTCAGGGGTTAGAGCACTGGTCTTGTAAACCAGGGGTCGCGAGTTCAAATCTCGCTGGGGCCTTCCTTGCAAGTGTTGGCGACGGTATCTCACATAGTAACGTAATAAGAATTTTCCTCAAAAGTTCCAAGGAAATATAACAGTGTAAACCGTTCAAGACATCTAGATTACTTTCTAGAAACACTCACTTTCTAATTGTGCATCAAAGGAAATGTGCTTTTGTAGCAAATGGCCATCTCTTGTTAACACCAAGGCACTCTCTTTCTGCGTGTCCTTTTATTAAATCACTACTTTGCACTTTTGACATCTGGCTTGGTTTTTTCCTCCCAACGCATTGGAACTGACGAAGGTAGCAAGGAATGGTAACAAGGGTAAAGCTCCTTCTTTTACAATTTCTCCATCATGTAACCTTCAGCAACAGAACATCAACATGAACCCAGCATGTTGACATCTAGGTCTTAGCAGAGGTAAGGGCACATTACATTAGCCTGTAGGCGACGTCAGTCTAACCCTGAGCCAAGCTTCACCAGTCAGGATGGCCGAGCGGTCTAAGGCGCTGCGTTCAGGTCGCAGTCTCCTCTGGAGGCGTGGGTTCGAATCCCACTTCTGACACCTCCTAGGTTTTTCTTTACTAACCTTCATGTTAGCAACATGAAGGACTTAGCAGAGTAGGCCGTAGCAGAGTTATGGGCACATTAGACTAGCCTGTGGACGCCATCAGTCAAACACTGAGCCAAGCTTCACCAGTCAGGATGGCCGAGTGGTCTAAGGCGCTGCGTTAAGGTCGCAGTCTCCTCTGGAGGCGTGGGTTCAAATCCCACTTCTGACAGCTACTAGGTTTTTCTTTACTATCCCTTATGTTCTACCGCTTGTCTTCAGCATGTAGGCCTTAGCAGAGTTATGGGCACATTAGATTAGCCTGTGGACGCCGTCAGTCTAACCCTGAGCCAAGCTTCACCAGTCAGGATGGCCGAGCGGTCTAAGGCGCTGCGTTTAGGCCGCAGTCTCTCCTCGAGGCGTGGGTTCGAATCCCACTTCTGACAGTGTTCTTTGCTTACGTTCATGTTCTTCTGCTTGCCTATCGCTAAACCTCTAGCACAAAAAAACAAATTGTGTTCCTACCACCAAAAAAGGCTCCATAGCTCAGGGGTTAGAGCACTGGTCTTGTAAACCAGGGGTCGCGAGTTCAAATCTCGCTGGGGCCTTCCCTGCAAGTGTTGGCGACGGGATCTCACATAGTAACGTAATAAGAATTTTCCTCAAAAGTTCCAAGGAAATATAACAGTGTAAACCTTTCAAGACATCTAGATTACTTTCTAGAAACACTCACTTTCTAATTGTGCATCAAAGGAAATGTGCTTTTGTAGCAAATGGCCATCTCTTGTTAACACCAAGGCACTCTCTTTCTGCGTGTCCTTTTATTAAATCACTAATTTGCACTTTTGACATCTGGCTTGGTTTTTTCCTCCCAACGCATTGGAACTGACGAAGGTAGCAAGGAATGGTAACAAGGGTAAAGCTCCTTCTTTTACAATTTCTCCATCATGTAACCTTCAGCAACAGAACATCAACATGAACCCAGCATGTTGACATCTAGGTCTTAGCAGAGGTAAGGGCACATTACATTAGCCTGTAGGCGACGTCAGTCTAACCCTGAGCCAAGCTTCACCAGTCAGGATGGCCGAGCGGTCTAAGGCGCTGCGTTCAGGTCGCAGTCTCCTCTGGAGGCGTGGGTTCGAATCCCACTTCTGACAGCTCCTAGGTTTTTCTTTACTAACCTTCATGTTAGCAACATGAAGGACTTAGCAGAGTAGGCCGTAGCAGAGTTATGGGCACATTAGACTAGCCTGTGGACGCCGTCAGTCAAACACTGAGCCAAGCTTCACCAGTCAGGATGGCCGAGTGGTCTAAGGCGCTGCGTTAAGGTCGCAGTCTCCTCTGGAGGCGTGGGTTCAAATCCCACTTCTGACAGCTACTAGGTTTTTCTTTACTATCCCTTATGTTCTACCGCTTGTCTTCAGCATGTAGGCCTTAGCAGAGTTATGGGCACATTAGATTAGCCTGTGGACGCCGTCAGTCTAACCCTGAGCCAAGCTTCACCAGTCAGGATGGCCGAGCGGTCTAAGGCGCTGCGTTTAGGCCGCAGTCTCTCCTCGAGGCGTGGGTTCGAATCCCACTTCTGACAGTGTTCTTTGCTTACGTTCATGTTCTTCTGCTTGCCTATCGCTAAACCTCTAGCACAAAAAAACAAATTGTGTTCCTACCACCAAAAAAGGCTCCATAGCTCAGGGGTTAGAGCACTGGTCTTGTAAACCAATGGTCGCGAGTTCAAATCTCGCTGGGGCCTTCCTTGCAAGTGTTGGCGACGGTATCTCACATAGTAACGTAATAAGAATTTTCCTCAAAAGTTCCAAGGAAATATAACAGTGTAAACCGTTCAAGACATCTAGATTACTTTCTAGAAACACTCACTTTCTAATTGTGCATCAAAGGAAATGTGCTTTTGTAGCAAATGGCCATCTCTTGTTAACACCAAGGCACTCTCTTTCTGCGTGTCCTTTTATTAAATCACTACTTTGCACTTTTGACATCTGGCTTGGTTTTTTCCTCCCAACGCATTGGAACTGACGAAGGTAGCAAGGAATGGTAACAAGGGTAAAGCTCCTTCTTTTACAATTTCTCCATCATGTAACCTTCAGCAACAGAACATCAACATGAACCCAGCATGTTGACATCTAGGTCTTAGCAGAGGTAAGGGCACATTACATTAGCCTGTAGGCGACGTCAGTCTAACCCTGAGCCAAGCTTCACCAGTCAGGATGGCCGAGCGGTCTAAGGCGCTGCGTTCAGGTCGCAGTCTCCTCTGGAGGCGTGGGTTCGAATCCCACTTCTGACAGCTCCTAGGTTTTTCTTTACTAACCTTCATGTTAGCAACATGAAGGACTTAGCAGAGTAGGCCGTAGCAGAGTTATGGGCACATTAGACTAGCCTGTGGACGCCGTCAGTCAAACACTGAGCCAAGCTTCACCAGTCAGGATGGCCGAGTGGTCTAAGGCGCTGCGTTAAGGTCGCCGTCTCCTCTGGAGGCGTGGGTTCAAATCCCACTTCTGACAGCTACTAGGTTTTTCTTTACTATCCCTTATGTTCTACCGCTTGTCTTCAGCATGTAGGCCTTAGCAGAGTTATGGGCACATTAGATTAGCCTGTGGACGCCGTCAGTCTAACCCTGAGCCAAGCTTCACCAGTCAGGATGGCCGAGCGGTCTAAGGCGCTGCGTTTAGGCCGCAGTCTCTCCTCGAGGCGTGGGTTCGAATCCCACTTCTGACAGTGTTCTTTACTTACGTTCATGTTCTTCTGCTTGCCTATCGCTAAACCTCTAGCACAAAAAAACAAATTGTGTTCCTACCACCAAAAAAGGCTCCATAGCTCAGGGGTTAGAGCACTGGTCTTGTAAACCAGGGGTCGCGAGTTCAAATCTCGCTGGGGCCTTCCTTGCAAGTTTTGGCGACGGTATCTCACATAGTAACGTAATAAGAATTTTCCTCAAAAGTTCCAAGGAAATATAACAGTGTAAACCGTTCAAGACATCTAGATTACTTTCTAGAAACACTCACTTTCTAATTGTGCATCAAAGGAAATGTGCTTTTGTAGCAAATGGCCATCTCTTGTTAACACCAAGGCACTCTCTTTCTGCGTGTCCTTTTATTAAATCACTACTTTGCACTTTTGACATCTGGCTTGGTTTTTTCCTCCCAACGCATTGGAACTGACGAAGGTAGCAAGGAATGGTAACAAGGGTAAAGCTCCTTCTTTTACAATTTCTCCATCATGTAACCTTCAGCAACAGAACATCAACATGAACCCAGCATGTTGACATCTAGGTCTTAGCAGAGGTAAGGGCACATTACATTAGCCTGTAGGCGACGTCAGTCTAACCCTGAGCCAAGCTTCACCAGTCAGGATGGCCGAGCGGTCTAAGGCGCTGCGTTCAGGTCGCAGTCTCCTCTGGAGGCGTGGGTTCGAATCCCACTTCTGACAGCTCCTAGGTTTTTCTTTACTAACCTTCATGTTAGCAACATGAAGGACTTAGCAGAGTAGGCCGTAGCAGAGTTATGGGCACATTAGACTAGCCTGTGGACGCCGTCAGTCAAACACTGAGCCAAGCTTCACCAGTCAGGATGGCCGAGTGGTCTAAGGCGCTGCGTTAAGGTCGCAGTCTCCTCTGGAGGCGTGGGTTCAAATCCCACTTCTGACAGCTACTAGGTTTTTCTTTACTATCCCTTATGTTCTACCGCTTGTCTTCAGCATGTAGGCCTTAGCAGAGTTATGGGCACATTAGATTAGCCTGTGGACGCCGTCAGTCTAACCCTGAGCCAAGCTTCACCAGTCAGGATGGCCGAGCGGTCTAAGGCGCTGCGTTTAGGCCGCAGTCTCTCCTCGAGGCGTGGGTTCGAATCCCACTTCTGACAGTGTTCTTTGCTTACGTTCATGTTCTTCTGCTTGCCTATCGCTAAACCTCTAGCACAAAAAAACAAATTGTGTTCCTACCACCAAAAAAGGCTCCATAGCTCTGGGGTTAGAGCACTGGTCTTGTAAACCAGGGGTCGCGAGTTCAAATCTCGCTGGGGCCTTCCCTGCAAGTGTTGGCGACGGGATCTCACATAGTAACGTAATAAGAATTTTCCTCAAAAGTTCCAAGGAAATATAACAGTGTAAACCGTTCAAGACATCTAGATTACTTTCTAGAAACACTCACTTTCTAATTGTGCATCAAAGGAAATGTGCTTTTGTAGCAAATGGCCATCTCTTGTTAACACCAAGGCACTCTCTTTCTGCGTGTCCTTTTATTAAATCACTACTTTGCACTTTTGACATCTGGCTTGGTTTTTTCCTCCCAACGCATTGGAACTGACGAAGGTAGCAAGGAATGGTAACAAGGGTAAAGCTCCTTCTTTTACAATTTCTCCATCATGTAACCTTCAGCAACAGAACATCAACATGAACCCAGCATGTTGACATCTAGGTCTTAGCAGAGGTAAGGGCACATTACATTAGCCTGTAGGCGACGTCAGTCTAACCCTGAGCCAAGCTTCACCAGTCAGGATGGCCGAGCGGTCTAAGGCGCTGCGTTCAGGTCGCAGTCTCCTCTGGAGGTGTGGGTTCGAATCCCACTTCTGACAGCTCCTAGGTTTTTCTTTACTAACCTTCATGTTAGCAACATGAAGGACTTAGCAGAGTAGGCCGTAGCAGAGTTATGGGCACATTAGACTAGCCTGTGGACGCCGTCAGTCAAACACTGAGCCAAGCTTCACCAGTCAGGATGGCCGAGTGGTCTAAGGCGCTGCGTTAAGGTCGCAGTCTCCTCTGGAGGCGTGGGTTCAAATCCCACTTCTGACAGCTACTAGGTTTTTCTTTACTATCCCTTATGTTCTACCGCTTGTCTTCAGCATGTAGGCCTTAGCAGAGTTATGGGCACATTAGATTAGCCTGTGGACGCCGTCAGTCTAACCCTGAGCCAAGCTTCACCAGTCAGGATGGCCGAGCGGTCTAAGGCGCTGCGTTTAGGCCGCAGTCTCTCCTCGAGGCGTGGGTTCGAATCCCACTTCTGACAGTGTTCTTTGCTTACGTTCATGTTCTTCTGCTTGCCTATCGCTAAACCTCTAGCACAAAAAAACAAATTGTGTTCCTACCACCAAAAAAGGCTCCATAGCTCAGGGGTTAGAGCACTGGTCTTGTAAACCAGGGGTCGCGAGTTCAAATCTCGCTGGGGCCTTCCTTGCAAGTGTTGGCGACGGTATCTCACATAGTAACGTAATAAGAATTTTCCTCAAAAGTTCCAAGGAAATATAACAGTGTAAACCGTTCAAGACATCTAGATTACTTTCTAGAAACACTCACTTTCTAATTGTGCATCAAAGGAAATGTGCTTTTGTAGCAAATGGCCATCTCTTGTTAACACCAAGGCACTCTCTTTCTGCGTGTCCTTTTATTAAATCACTACTTTGCACTTTTGACATCTGGCTTGGTTTTTTCCTCCCAACGCATTGGAACTGACGAAGGTAGCAAGGAATGGTAACAAGGGTAAAGCTCCTTCTTTTACAATTTCTCCATCATGTAACCTTCAGCAACAGAACATCAACATGAACCCAGCATGTTGACATCTAGGTCTTAGCAGAGGTAAGGGCACATTACATTAGCCTGTAGGCGACGTCAGTCTAACCCTGAGCCAAGCTTCACCAGTCAGGATGGCCGAGCGGTCTAAGGCGCTGCGTTCAGGTCGCAGTCTCCTCTGGAGGCGTGGGTTCGAATCCCACTTCTGACAGCTCCTAGGTTTTTCTTTACTAACCTTCATGTTAGCAACATGAAGGACTTAGCAGAGTAGGCCGTAGCAGAGTTATGGGCACATTAGACTAGCCTGTGGACGCCGTCAGTCAAACACTGAGCCAAGCTTCACCAGTCAGGATGGCCGAGTGGTCTAAGGCGCTGCGTTAAGGTCGCAGTCTCCTCTGGAGGCGTGGGTTCAAATCCCACTTCTGACAGCTACTAGGTTTTTCTTTACTATCCCTTATGTTCTACCGCTTGTCTTCAGCATGTAGGCCTTAGCAGAGTTATGGGCACATTAGATTAGCCTGTGGACGCCGTCAGTCTAACCCTGAGCCAAGCTTCACCAGTCAGGATGGCCGAGCGGTCTAAGGCGCTGCGTTTAGGCCGCAGTCTCTCCTCGAGGCGTGGGTTCGAATCCCACTTCTGACAGTGTTCTTTGCTTACGTTCATGTTCTTCTGCTTGCCTATCGCTAAACCTCTAGCACAAAAAAACAAATTGTGTTCCTACCACCAAAAAAGGCTCCATAGCTCAGGGGTTAGAGCACTGGTCTTGTAAACCAGGGGTCGCGAGTTCAAATCTCGCTGGGGCCTTCCTTGCAAGTTTTGGCGACGGTATCTCACATAGTAACGTAATAAGAATTTTCCTCAAAAGTTCCAAGGAAATATAACAGTGTAAACCGTTCAAGACATCTAGATTACTTTCTAGAAACACTCACTTTCTAATTGTGCATCAAAGGAAATGTGCTTTTGTAGCAAATGGCCATCTCTTGTTAACACCAAGGCACTCTCTTTCTGCGTGTCCTTTTATTAAATCACTACTTTGCACTTTTGACATCTGGCTTGGTTTTTTCCTCCCAACGCATTGGAACTGACGAAGGTAGCAAGGAATGGTAACAAGGGTAAAGCTCCTTCTTTTACAATTTCTCCATCATGTAACCTTCAGCAACAGAACATCAACATGAACCCAGCATGTTGACATCTAGGTCTTAGCAGAGGTAAGGGCACATTACATTAGCCTGTAGGCGACGTCAGTCTAACCCTGAGCCAAGCTTCACCAGTCAGGATGGCCGAGCGGTCTAAGGCGCTGCGTTCAGGTCGCAGTCTCCTCTGGAGGCGTGGGTTCGAATCCCACTTCTGACAGCTCCTAGGTTTTTCTTTACTAACCTTCATGTTAGCAACATGAAGGACTTAGCAGAGTAGGCCTTAGCAGAGTTATGGGCACATTAGACTAGCCTGTGGACGCCGTCAGTCAAACACTGAGCCAAGCTTCACCAGTCAGGATGGCCGAGCGGTCTAAGGCGCTGCGTTAAGGTCACAGTCTCCCCTGGAGGCGTGGGTTCAAATCCCACTTCTGACAGCTACTAGGTTTTTCTTTACTATCCCTTATGTTCTACCGCTTGTCTTCAGCATGTAGGCCTTAGCAGAGTTATGGGCACATTAGATTAGCCTGTGGACGCCGTCAGTCTAACCCTGAGCCAAGCTTCACCAGTCAGGATGGCCGAGCGGTCTAAGGCGCTGCGTTTAGGCCGCAGTCTCTCCTCGAGGCGTGGGTTCGAATCCCACTTCTGACAGTTTTCTTTGCTTACGTTCATGTTCTTCTGCTTGCCTATCGCTAAACCTCTAGCACAAAAAACAAATTGTGTTCCTACCACCAAAAAAGGCTCCATAGCTCAGGGGTTAGAGCACTGGTCTTGTAAACCAGGGGTCGCGATTTCAAATCTCGCTGGGGCCTTCCTTGCAAGTGTTGGCGACGGTATCTCACATAGTAACGTAATAAGAATTTTCCTCAAAAGTTCCAAGGAAATATAACAGTGTAAACCGTTCAAGACATCTAGATTACTTTCTAGAAACACTCACTTTCTAATTGTGCATCAAAGGAAATGTGCTTTTGTAGCAAATGGCCATCTCTTGTTAACACCAAGGCACTCTCTTTCTGCGTGTCCTTTTATTAAATCACTACTTTGCACTTTTGACATCTGGCTTGGTTTTTTCCTCCCAACGCATTGGAACTGACGAAGGTAGCAAGGAATGGTAACAAGGGTAAAGCTCCTTCTTTTACAATTTCTCCATCATGTAACCTTCAGCAACAGAACATCAACATGAACCCAGCATGTTGACATCAAGGTCTTAGCAGAGGTAAGGGCACATTACATTAGCCTGTAGGCGACGTCAGTCTAACCCTGAGCCAAGCTTCACCAGTCAGGATGGCCGAGCGGTCTAAGGCGCTGCGTTCAGGTCGCAGTCTCCTCTGGAGGCGTGGGTTCGAATCCCACTTCTGACAGCTCCTAGGTTTTTCTTTACTAACCTTCATGTTAGCAACATGAAGGACTTAGCAGAGTAGGCCTTAGCAGAGTTATGGGCACATTAGACTAGCCTGTGGACGCCGTCAGTCAAACACTGAGCCAGGCTTCACCAGTCAGGATGGCTGAGAGGTCTAAGGCGCTGCGTTAAGGTCGCAGTCTCCTCTGGAGGCGTGGGTTCAAATCCCACTTCTGACAGCTACTAGGTTTTTCTTTACTATCCCTTATGTTCTACCGCTTGTCTTCAGCATGTAGGCCTTAGCAGAGTTTTGGGCACATTAGATTAGCCTGTGGACGCCGTCAGTCTAACCCTGAGCCAAGCTTCACCAGTCAGGATGGCCGAGCGGTCTAAGGCGCTGCGTTTAGGCCGCAGTCTCTCCTCGAGGCGTGGGTTCGAATCCCACTTCTGACAGTGTTCTTTGCTTACGTTCATGTTCTTCTGCTTGCCTATCGCTAAACCTCTAGCACAAAAAAACAAATTGTGTTCCTACCACCAAAAAAGGCTCCATAGCTCAGGGGTTAGAGCACTGGTCTTGTAAACCAGGGGTCGCGAGTTCAAATCTCGCTGGGGCCTTCCTTGCAAGTGTTGGCGACGGTATCTCACATAGTAACGTAATAAGAATTTTCCTCAAAAGTTCCAAGGAAATATAACAGTGTAAACCGTTCAAGACATCTAGATTACTTTCTAGAAACACTCACTTTCTAATTGTGCATCAAAGGAAATGTGCTTTTGTAGCAAATGGCCATCTCTTGTTAACACCAAGGCACTCTCTTTCTGCGTGTCCTTTTATTAAATCACTACTTTGCACTTTTGACATCTGGCTTGGTTTTTTCCTCCCAACGCATTGGAACTGACGAAGGTAGCAAGGAATGGTAACAAGGGTAAAGCTCCTTCTTTTACAATTTCTCCATCATGTAACCTTCAGCAACAGAACATCAACATGAACCCAGCATGTTGACATCTAGGTCTTAGCAGAGGTAAGGGCACATTACATTAGCCTGTAGGCGACGTCAGTCTAACCCTGAGCCAAGCTTCACCAGTCAGGATGGCCGAGCGGTCTAAGGCGCTGCGTTCAGGTCGCAGTCTCCTCTGGAGGCGTGGGTTCGAATCCCACTTCTGACAGCTCCTAGGTTTTTCTTTACTAACCTTCATGTTAGCAACATGAAGGACTTAGCAGAGTAGGCCTTGGCAGAGTTATGGGCACATTAGACTAGCCTGTGGACGCCGTCAGTCAAACACTGAGCCAAGCTTCACCAGTCAGGATGGCCGAGCGGTCTAAGGCGCTGCGTTAAGGTCGCAGTCTCCCCTGGAGGCGTGGGTTCAAATCCCACTTCTGACAGCTACTAGGTTTTTCTTTACTATCCCTTATGTTCTACCGCTTGTCTTCAGCATGTAGGCCTTAGCAGACTTATGGGCACATTAGATTAGCCTGTGGACGCCGTCAGTCTAACCCTGAGCCAAGCTTCACCAGTCAGGATGGCCGAGCGGTCTAAGGCGCTGCGTTTAGGCCGCAGTCTCTCCTCGAGGCGTGGGTTCGAATCCCACTTCTGACAGTTTTCTTTGCTTACGTTCATGTTCTTCTGCTTGCCTATCGCTAAACCTCTAGCACAAAAAAACAAATTGTGTTCCTACCACCAAAAAAGGCTCCATAGCTCAGGGGTTAGAGCACTGGTCTTTTAAACCAGGGGTCGCGAGTTCAAATCTCGCTGGGGCCTTCCTTGCAAGTGTTGGCGACGGTATCTCACATAGTAACGTAATAAGAATTTTCCTCAAAAGTTCCAAGGAAATATAACAGTGTAAACCGTTCAAGACATCTAGATTACTTTCTAGAAACACTCACTTTCTAATTGTGCATCAAAGGAAATGTGCTTTTGTAGCAAATGGCCATCTCTTGTTAACACCAAGGCACTCTCTTTCTGCGTGTCCTTTTATTAAATCACTACTTTGCACTTTTGACATCTGGCTTGGTTTTTTCCTCCCAACGCATTGGAACTGACGAAGGTAGCAAGGAATGGTAACAAGGGTAAAGCTCCTTCTTTTACAATTTCTCCATCATGTAACCTTCAGCAACAGAACATCAACATGAACCCAGCATGTTGACATCTAGGTCTTAGCAGAGGTAAGGGCACATTACATTAGCCTGTAGGCGACGTCAGTCTAACCCTGAGCCAAGCTTCACCAGTCAGGATGGCCGAGCGGTCTAAGGCGCTGCGTTCAGGTCGCAGTCTCCTCTGGAGGCGTGGGTTCGAATCCCACTTCTGACAGCTCCTAGGTTTTTCTTTACTAACCTTCATGTTAGCAACATGAAGGACTTAGCAGAGTAGGCCTTAGCAGAGTTATGGGCACATTAGACTAGCCTGTGGACGCCGTCAGTCAAACACTGAGCCAAGCTTCACCAGTCAGGATGGCCGAGCGGTCTAAGGCGCTGCGTTAAGGTCGCAGTCTCCCCTGGAGGCGTGGGTTAAAATCCCACTTCTGACAGCTACTAGGTTTTTCTTTACTATCCCTTATGTTCTACCGCTTGTCTTCAGCATGTAGGCCTTAGCAGAGTTATGGGCACATTAGATTAGCCTGTGCATGCCGTCAGTCTAACCCTGAGCCAAGCTTCACCAGTCAGGATGGCCGAGCGGTCTAAGGCGCTGCGTTTAGGCCGCAGTCTCTCCTCGAGGCGTGGGTTCGAATCCCACTTCTGACAGTTTTCTTTGCTTACGTTCATGTTCTTCTGCTTGCCTATCGCTAAACCTCTAGCACAAAAAACAAATTGTGTTTCTACCACCAAAAAAGGCTCCATAGCTCAGGGGTTAGAGCACTGGTCTTGTAAACCAGGGGTCGCGATTTCAAATCTCGCTGGGGCCTTCCTTGCAAGTGTTGGCGACGGTATCTCACATAGTAACGTAATAAGAATTTTCCTCAAAAGTTCCAAGGAAATATAACAGTGTAAACCGTTCAAGACATCTAGATTACTTTCTAGAAACACTCACTTTCTAATTGTGCATCAAAGGAAATGTGCTTTTGTAGCAAATGGCCATCTCTTGTTAACACCAAGGCACTCTCTTTCTGCGTGTCCTTTTATTAAATCACTACTTTGCACTTTTGACATCTGGCTTGGTTTTTTCCTCCCAACGCATTGGAACTGACGAAGGTAGCAAGGAATGGTAACAAGGGTAAAGCTCCTTCTTTTACAATTTCTCCATCATGTAACCTTCAGCAACAGAACATCAACATGAACCCAGCATGTTGACATCTAGGTCTTAGCAGAGGTAAGGGCACATTACATTAGCCTGTAGGCGACGTCAGTCTACCCCTCAGCCAAGCTTCACCAGTCAGGATGGCCGAGCGGTCTAAGGCGCTGCGTTCAGGTCGCAGTCTCCTCTGGAGGCGTGGGTTCGAATCCCACTTCTGACAGCTCCTAGGTTTTTTTTTACTAACCTTCATGTTAGCAACATGAAGGACTTAGCAGAGTAGGCCGTAGCAGAGTTATGGGCACATTAGACTAGCCTGTGGACGCCGTCAGTCTAACCCTGAGCCAAGCTTCACCAGTCAGGATGGCCGAGCGGTCTAAGGCGCTGCGTTCAGGTCGCAGTCTCCTCTGGAGGCGTGGGTTCGAATCCCACTTCTGACAGCTCCTAGGTTTTTCTTTACTAACCTTCATGTTAGCAACATGAAGGACTTAGCAGAGTAGGCCTTAGCAGAGTTATGGGCACATTAGACTAGCCTGTGGACGCCGTCAGTCAAACACTGAGCCAGGCTTCACCAGTCAGGATGGCTGAGAGGTCTAAGGCGCTGCGTTAAGGTCGCAGTCTCCTCTGGAGGCGTGGGTTCAAATCCCACTTCTGACAGCTACTAGGTTTTTCTTTACTATCCCTTATGTTCTACCGCTTGTCTTCAGCATGTAGGCCTTAGCAGAGTTTTGGGCACATTAGATTAGCCTGTGGACGCCGTCAGTCTAACCCTGAGCCAAGCTTCACCAGTCAGGATGGCCGAGCGGTCTAAGGCGCTGCGTTTAGGCCGCAGTCTCTCCTCGAGGCGTGGGTTCGAATCCCACTTCTGACAGTGTTCTTTGCTTACGTTCATGTTCTTCTGCTTGCCTATCGCTAAACCTCTAGCACAAAAAAACAAATTGTGTTCCTACCACCAAAAAAGGCTCCATAGCTCAGGGGTTAGAGCACTGGTCTTGTAAACCAGGGGTCGCGAATTCAAATCTCGCTGGGGCCTTCCTTGCAAGTGTTGGCGACGGTATCTCACATAGTAACGTAATAAGAATTTTCCTCAAAAGTTCCAAGGAAATATAACAGTGTAAACCGTTCAAGACATCTAGATTACTTTCTAGAAACACTCACTTTCTAATTGTGCATCAAAGGAAATGTGCTTTTGTAGCAAATGGCCATCTCTTGTTAACACCAAGGCACTCTCTTTCTGCGTGTCCTTTTATTAAATCACTACTTTGCACTTTTGACATCTGGCTTGGTTTTTTCCTCCCAACGCATTGGAACTGACGAAGGTAGCAAGGAATGGTAACAAGGGTAAAGCTCCTTCTTTTACAATTTCTCCATCATGTAACCTTCAGCAACAGAACATCAACATGAACCCAGCATGTTGACATCTAGGTCTTAGCAGAGGTAAGGGCACATTACATTAGCCTGTAGGCGACGTCAGTCTAACCCTGAGCCAAGCTTCACCAGTCAGGATGGCCGAGCGGTCTAAGGCGCTGCGTTCAGGTCGCAGTATCCTCTGGAGGCGTGGGTTCGAATCCCACTTCTGACAGCTCCTAGGTTTTTCTTTACTAACCTTCATGTTAGCAACATGAAGGACTTAGCAGAGTAGGCCTTAGCAGAGTTATGGGCACATTAGACTAGCCTGTGGACGCCGTCAGTCAAACACTGAGCCAAGCTTCACCAGTCAGGATGGCCGAGCGGTCTAAGGCGCTGCGTTAAGGTCGCAGTCTCCCCTGGAGGCGTGGGTTCAAATCCCACTTCTGACAGCTACTAGGTTTTTCTTTACTATCCCTTATGTTCTACCGCTTGTCTTCAGCATGTAGGCCTTAGCAGAGTTATGGGCACATTAGATTAGCCTGTGGACGCCGTCAGTCTAACCCTGAGCCAAGCTTCACCAGTCAGGATGGCCGAGCGGTCTAAGGCGCTGCGTTTAGGCCGCAGTCTCTCCTCGAGGCGTGGGTTCGAATCCCACTTCTGACAGTTTTCTTTGCTTACGTTCATGTTCTTCTGCTTGCCTATCGCTAAACCTCTAGCACAAAAAAACAAATTGTGTTGCTACCACCAAAAAAGGCTCCATAGCTCAGGGGTTAGAGCACTGGTCTTTTAAACCAGGGGTCGCGAGTTCAAATCTCGCTGGGGCCTTCCTTGCAAGTGTTGGCGACGGTATCTCACATAGTAACGTAATAAGAATTTTCCTCAAAAGTTCCAAGGAAATATAACAGTGTAAACCGTTCAAGACATCTAGATTACTTTCTAGAAACACTCACTTTCTAATTGTGCATCAAAGGAAATGTGCTTTTGTAGCAAATGGCCATCTCTTGTTAACACCAAGGCACTCTCTTTCTGCGTGTCCTTTTATTAAATCACTACTTTGCACTTTTGACATCTGGCTTGGTTTTTTCCTCCCAACGCATTGGAACTGACGAAGGTAGCAAGGAATGGTAACAAGGGTAAAGCTCCTTCTTTTACAATTTCTCCATCATGTAACCTTCAGCAACAGAACATCAACATGAACCCAGCATGTTGACATCTAGGTCTTAGCAGAGGTAAGGGCACATTACATTAGCCTGTAGGCGACGTCAGTCTAACCCTGAGCCAAGCTTCACCAGTCAGGATGGCCGAGCGGTCTAAGGCGCTGCGTTCAGGTCGCAGTCTCCTCTGGAGGCGTGGGTTCGAATCCCACTTCTGACAGCTCCTAGGTTTTTCTTTACTAACCTTCATGTTAGCAACATGAAGGACTTAGCAGAGTAGGCCTTAGCAGAGTTATGGGCACATTAGACTAGCCTGTGGACGCCGTCAGTCAAACACTGAGCCAAGCTTCACCAGTCAGGATGGCCGAGCGGTCTAAGGCGCTGCGTTAAGGTCGCAGTCTCCCCTGGAGGCGTGGGTTAAAATCCCACTTCTGACAGCTACTAGGTTTTTCTTTACTATCCCTTATGTTCTACCGCTTGTCTTCAGCATGTAGGCCTTAGCAGAGTTATGGGCACATTAGATTAGCCTGTGCATGCCGTCAGTCTAACCCTGAGCCAAGCTTCACCAGTCAGGATGGCCGAGCGGTCTAAGGCGCTGCGTTTAGGCCGCAGTCTCTCCTCGAGGCGTGGGTTCGAATCCCACTTCTGACAGTTTTCTTTGCTTACGTTCATGTTCTTCTGCTTGCCTATCGCTAAACCTCTAGCACAAAAAACAAATTGTGTTTCTACCACCAAAAAAGGCTCCATAGCTCAGGGGTTAGAGCACTGGTCTTGTAAACCAGGGGTCGCGATTTCAAATCTCGCTGGGGCCTTCCTTGCAAGTGTTGGCGACGGTATCTCACATAGTAACGTAATAAGAATTTTCCTCAAAAGTTCCAAGGAAATATAACAGTGTAAACCGTTCAAGACATCTAGATTACTTTCTAGAAACACTCACTTTCTAATTGTGCATCAAAGGAAATGTGCTTTTGTAGCAAATGGCCATCTCTTGTTAACACCAAGGCACTCTCTTTCTGCGTGTCCTTTTATTAAATCACTACTTTGCACTTTTGACATCTGGCTTGGTTTTTTCCTCCCAACGCATTGGAACTGACGAAGGTAGCAAGGAATGGTAACAAGGGTAAAGCTCCTTCTTTTACAATTTCTCCATCATGTAACCTTCAGCAACAGAACATCAACATGAACCCAGCATGTTGACATCTAGGTCTTAGCAGAGGTAAGGGCACATTACATTAGCCTGTAGGCGACGTCAGTCTACCCCTCAGCCAAGCTTCACCAGTCAGGATGGCCGAGCGGTCTAAGGCGCTGCGTTCAGGTCGCAGTCTCCTCTGGAGGCGTGGGTTCGAATCCCACTTCTGACAGCTCCTAGGTTTTTTTTTACTAACCTTCATGTTAGCAACATGAAGGACTTAGCAGAGTAGGCCGTAGCAGAGTTATGGGCACATTAGACTAGCCTGTGGACGCCGTCAGTCAAACACTGAGCCAAGCTTCACCAGTCAGGATGGCCGAGTGGTCTAAGGCGCTGCGTTAAGGTCGCAGTCTCCTCTGGAGGCGTGGGTTCAAATCCCACTTCTGACAGCTACTAGGTTTTTCTTTACTATCCCTTATGTTCTACCGCTTGTCTTCAGCATGTAGGCCTTAGCAGAGTTATGGGCACATTAGATTAGCCTGTGGACGCCGTCAGTCTAACCCTGAGCCAAGCTTCACCAGTCAGGATGGCCGAGCGGTCTAAGGCGCTGCGTTTAGGCCGCAGTCTCTCCTCGAGGCGTGGGTTCGAATCCCACTTCTGACAGTGTTCTTTGCTTACGTTCATGTTCTTCTGCTTGCCTATCGCTAAACCTCTAGCACAAAAAAACAAATTGTGTTCCTACCACCAAAAAAGGCTCCATAGCTCAGGGGTTAGAGCACTGGTCTTGTAAACCAGGGGTCGCGAATTCAAATCTCGCTGGGGCCTTCCTCGCAAGTGTTGGCGACGGTATCTCACATAGTAACGTAATAAGAATTTTCCTCAAAAGTTCCAAGGAAATATAACAGTGTAAACCGTTCAAGACATCTAGATTACTTTCTAGAAACACTCACTTTCTAATTGTGCATCAAAGGAAATGTGCTTTTGTAGCAAATTGCCATCTCTTGTTAACACCAAGGCACTCTCTTTCTGCGTGTCCTTTTATTAAATCACTACTTTGCACTTTTGACATCTGGCTTGGTTTTTTCCTCCCAACGCATTGGAACTGACGAAGGTAGCAAGGAATGGTAACAAGGGTAAAGCTCCTTCTTTTACAATTTCTCCATCATGTAACCTTCAGCAACAGAACATCAACATGAACCCAGCATGTTGACATCTAGGTCTTAGCAGAGGTAAGGGCACATTACATTAGCCTGTAGGCGACGTCAGTCTAACCCTGAGCCAAGCTTCACCAGTCAGGATGGCCGAGCGGTCTAAGGCGCTGCGTTCAGGTCGCAGTCTCCTCTGGAGGCGTGGGTTCGAATCCCACTTCTGACAGCTCCTAGGTTTTTCTTTACTAACCTTCATGTTAGCAACATGAAGGACTTAGCAGAGTAGGCCGTAGCAGAGTTATGGGCACATTAGACTAGCCTGTGGACGCCGTCAGTCAAACACTGAGCCAAGCTTCACCAGTCAGGATGGCCGAGCGGTCTAAGGCGCTGCGTTAAGGTCGCAGTCTCCTCTGGAGGCGTGGGTTCAAATCCCACTTCTGACAGCTACTAGGTTTCTCTTTACTATCCCTTATGTTCTACCGCTTGTCTTCAGCATGTAGGCCTTAGCAGAGTTATGGGCACATTAGATTAGCCTGTGGACGCCGTCAGTCTAACCCTGAGCCAAGCTTCACCAGTCAGGATGGCCGAGCGGTCTAAGGCGCTGCGTTTAGGCCGCAGTCTCTCCTCGAGGCGTGGGTTCGAATCCCACTTCTGACAGTTTTCTTTGCTTACGTTCATGTTCTTCTGCTTGCCTATCGCTAAACCTCTAGCACAAAAAAACAAATTGTGTTCCTACCACCAAAAAAGGCTCCATAGCTCAGGGGTTAGAGCACTGATCTTGTAAACCAGGGGTCGCGAGTTCAAATCTCGCTGGGGCCTTCCTTGCAAGTGTTGGCGACGGTATCTCACATAGTAACGTAATAAGAATTTTCCTCAAAAGTTCCAAGGAAATATAACAGTGTAAACCGTTCAAGACATCTAGATTACTTTCTAGAAACACTCACTTTCTAATTGTGCATCAAAGGAAATGTGCTTTTGTAGCAAATGGCCATCTCTTGTTAACACCAAGGCACTCTCTTTCTGCGTGTCCTTTTATTAAATCACTACTTTGCACTTTTGACATCTGGCTTGGTTTTTTCCTCCCAACGCATTGGAACTGACGAAGGTAGCAAGGAATGGTAACAAGGGTAAAGCTCCTTCTTTTACAATTTCTCCATCATGTAACCTTCAGCAACAGAACATCAACATGAACCCAGCATGTTGACATCTAGGTCTTAGCAGAGGTAAGGGCACATTACATTAGCCTGTAGGCGACGTCAGTCTAACCCTGAGCCAAGCTTCACCAGTCAGGATGGCTGAGCGGTCTAAGGCGCTGCGTTCAGGTCGCAGTCTCCTCTGGAGGCGTGGGTTCGAATCCCACTTCTGACAGCTCCTAGGTTTTTCTTTACTAACCTTCATGTTAGCAACATGAAGGACTTAGCAGAGTAGGCCTTAGCAGAGTTATGGGCACATTAGACTAGCCTGTGGACGCCGTCAGTCAAACACTGAGCCAAGCTTCACCAGTCAGGATGGCAGAGCGGTCTAAGGTGCTGCGTTTAGGCCGCAGTCTCTCCTCGAGGCGTGGGTTCGAATCCCACTTCTGACAGTTTACTTTGCTTACGTTCATGTTCTTCTGCTTGCCTATCGCTAAACCTCTAGCACAAAAAACAAATTGTGTTCCTACCACCAAAAAAGGCTCCATAGCTCAGGGGTTAGAGCACTGGTCTTGTAAACCAGGGGTCGCGATTTCAAATCTCGCTGGGGCCTTCCTTGCAAGTGTTGGCGACGGTATCTCACATAGTAACGTAATAAGAATTTTCCTCAAAAGTTCCAAGGAAATATAACAGTGTAAACCGTTCAAGACATCTAGATTACTTTCTAGAAACACTCACTTTCTAATTGTGCATCAAAGGAAATGTGCTTTTGTAGCAAATGGCCATCTCTTGTTAACACCAAGGCACTCTCTTTCTGCGTGTCCTTTTATTAAATCACTACTTTGCACTTTTGACATCTGGCTTGGTTTTTTCCTCCCAACGCATTGGAACTGACGAAGGTAGCAAGGAATGGTAACAAGGGTAAAGCTCCTTCTTTTACAATTTCTCCATCATGTAACCTTCAGCAACAGAACATCAACATGAACCCAGCATGTTGACATCTAGGTCTTAGCAGAGGTAAGGGCACATTACATTAGCCTGTAGGCGACGTCAGTC
>NW_028120028.1:2500-7500 GCF_965119305.1 Pelophylax lessonae | reverse complement strand
CACTGGTCTTGTAAACCAAGGGTCGCGATTTCAAATCTCGCTGGGGCCTTCCTTGCAAGTGTTGGCGACGGTATCTCACATAGTAACGTAATAAGAATTTTCCTCAAAAGTTCCAAGGAAATATAACAGTGTAAACCGTTCAAGACATCTAGATTACTTTCTAGAAACACTCACTTTCTAATTGTGCATCAAAGGAAATGTGCTTTTGTAGCAAATGGCCATCTCTTGTTAACACCAAGGCACTCTCTTTCTGCGTGTCCTTTTATTAAATCACTACTTTGCACTTTTGACATCTGGCTTGGTTTTTTCCTCCCAACGCATTGGAACTGACGAAGGTAGCAAGGAATGGTAACAAGGGTAAAGCTCCTTCTTTTACAATTTCTCCATCATGTAACCTTCAGCAACAGAACATCAACATGAACCCAGCATGTTGACATCTAGGTCTTAGCAGAGGTAAGGGCACATTACATTAGCCTGTAGGCGACGTCAGTCTAACCCTGAGCCAAGCTTCACCAGTCAGGATGGCCGAGCGGTCTAATGCGCTGCGTTCAGGTCGCAGTCTCCTCTGGAGGCGTGGGTTCGAATCCCACTTCTGACAGCTCCTAGGTTTTTCTTTACTAACCTTCATGTTAGCAACATGAAGGACTTAGCAGAGTAGGCCTTAGCAGAGTTATGGGCACATTAGACTAGCCTGTGGACGCCGTCAGTCAAACACTGAGCCAAGCTTCACCAGTCAGGATGGCCGAGCGGTCTAAGGCGCTGCGTTAAGGTCGCAGTCTCCCCTGGAGGCGTGGGTTCAAATCCCACTTCTGACAGCTACTAGGTTTTTCTTTACTATCCCTTATGTTCTACCGCTTGTCTTCAGCATGTAGGCCTTAGCAGATTTATGGGCACATTAGATTAGCCTGTGGACGCCGTCAGTCTAACCCTGAGCCAAGCTTCACCAGTCAGGATGGCCGAGCGGTCTAAGGCGCTGCGTTTAGGCCGCAGTCTCTCCTCGAGGCGTGGGTTCGAATCCCACTTCTGACAGTTTTCTTTGCTTACGTTCATGTTCTTCTGCTTGCCTATCGCTAAACCTCTAGCACAAAAAAACAAATTGTGTTCCTACCACCAAAAAAGGCTCCATAGCTCAGGGGTTAGAGCACTGGTCTTTTAAACCAGGGGTCGCGAGTTCAAATCTCGCTGGGGCCTTCCTTGCAAGTGTTGGCGACGGTATCTCACATAGTAACGTAATAAGAATTTTCCTCAAAAGTTCCAAGGAAATATAACAGTGTAAACCGTTCAAGACATCTAGATTACTTTCTAGAAACACTCACTTTCTAATTGTGCATCAAAGGAAATGTGCTTTTGTAGCAAATGGCCATCTCTTGTTAACACCAAGGCACTCTCTTTCTGCGTGTCCTTTTATTAAATCACTACTTTGCACTTTTGACATCTGGCTTGGTTTTTTCCTCCCAACGCATTGGAACTGACGAAGGTAGCAAGGAATGGTAACAAGGGTAAAGCTCCTTCTTTTACAATTTCTCCATCATGTAACCTTCAGCAACAGAACATCAACATGAACCCAGCATGTTGACATCTAGGTCTTAGCAGAGGTAAGGGCACATTACATTAGCCTGTAGGCGACGTCAGTCTAACCCTGAGCCAAGCTTCACCAGTCAAGATGGCCGAGCGGTCTAAGGCGCTGCGTTCAGGTCGCAGTCTCCTCTGGAGGCGTGGGTTCGAATCCCACTTCTGACAGCTCCTAGGTTTTTCTTTACTAACCTTCATGTTAGCAACATGAAGGACTTAGCAGAGTAGGCCTTAGCAGAGTTATGGGCACATTAGACTAGCCTGTGGACGCCGTCAGTCAAACACTGAGCCAAGCTTCACCAGTCAGGATGGCCGACTGGTCTAAGGCGCTGCGTTAAGGTCGCAGTCTCCCCTGGAGGCGTGGGTTAAAATCCCACTTCTGACAGCTACTAGGTTTTTCTTTACTATCCCTTATGTTCTACCGCTTGTCTTCAGCATGTAGGCCTTAGCAGAGTTATGGGCACATTAGATTAGCCTGTGCATGCCGTCAGTCTAACCCTGAGCCAAGCTTCACCAGTCAGGATGGCCGAGCGGTCTAAGGCGCTGCGTTTAGGCCGCAGTCTCTCCTCGAGGCGTGGGTTCGAATCCCACTTCTGACAGTTTTCTTTGCTTACGTTCATGTTCTTCTGCTTGCCTATCGCTAAACCTCTAGCACAAAAAACAAATTGTGTTTCTACCACCAAAAAAGGCTCCATAGCTCAGGGGTTAGAGCACTGGTCTTGTAAACCAGGGGTCGCGATTTCAAATCTCGCTGGGGCCTTCCTTGCAAGTGTTGGCGACGGTATCTCACATAGTAACGTAATAAGAATTTTCCTCAAAAGTTCCAAGGAAATATAACAGTGTAAACCGTTCAAGACATCTAGATTACTTTCTAGAAACACTCACTTTCTAATTGTGCATCAAAGGAAATGTGCTTTTGTAGCAAATGGCCATCTCTTGTTAACACCAAGGCACTCTCTTTCTGCGTGTCCTTTTATTAAATCACTACTTTGCACTTTTGACATCTGGCTTGGTTTTTTCCTCCCAACGCATTGGAACTGACGAAGGTAGCAAGGAATGGTAACAAGGGTAAAGCTCCTTCTTTTACAATTTCTCCATCATGTAAACTTCAGCAACAGAACATCAACATGAACCCAGCATGTTGACATCTAGGTCTTAGCAGAGGTAAGGGCACATTACATTAGCCTGTAGGCGACGTCAGTCTACCCCTCAGCCAAGCTTCACCAGTCAGGATGGCCGAGCGGTCTAAGGCGCTGCGTTCAGGTCGCAGTCTCCTCTGGAGGCGTGGGTTCGAATCCCACTTTTGACAGCTCCTAGGTTTTTTTTTACTAACCTTCATGTTAGCAACATGAAGGACTTAGCAGAGTAGGCCGTAGCAGAGTTATGGGCACATTAGACTAGCCTGTGGACGCCGTCAGTCAAACACTGAGCCAAGCTTCACCAGTCAGGATGGCCGAGTGGTCTAAGGCGCTGCGTTAAGGTCGCAGTCTCCTCTGGAGGCGTGGGTTCAAATCCCACTTCTGACAGCTACTAGGTTTTTCTTTACTATCCCTTATGTTCTACCGCTTGTCTTCAGCATGTAGGCCTTAGCAGAGTTATGGGCACATTAGATTAGCCTGTGGACGCCGTCAGTCTAACCCTGAGCCAAGCTTCACCAGTCAGGATGGCCGAGCGGTCTAAGGCGCTGCGTTTAGGCCGCAGTCTCTCCTCGAGGCGTGGGTTCGAATCCCACTTCTGACAGTGTTCTTTGCTTACGTTCATGTTCTTCTGCTTGCCTATCGCTAAACCTCTAGCACAAAAAAACAAATTGTGTTCCTACCACCAAAAAAGGCTCCATAGCTCAGGGGTTAGAGCACTGGTCTTGTAAACCAGGGGTCGCGAGTTCAAATCTCGCTGGGGCCTTCCTCGCAAGTGTTGGCGACGGTATCTCACATAGTAACGTAATAAGAATTTTCCTCAAAAGTTCCAAGGAAATATAACAGTGTAAACCGTTCAAGACATCTAGATTACTTTCTAGAAACACTCACTTTCTAATTGTGCATCAAAGGAAATGTGCTTTTGTAGCAAATGGCCATCTCTTGTTAACACCAAGGCACTCTCTTTCTGCGTGTCCTTTTATTAAATCACTACTTTGCACTTTTGACATCTGGCTTGGTTTTTTCCTCCCAACGCATTGGAACTGACGAAGGTAGCAAGGAATGGTAACAAGGGTAAAGCTCCTTCTTTTACAATTTCTCCATCATGTAACCTTCAGCAACAGAACATCAACATGAACCCAGCATGTTGACATCTAGGTCTTAGCAGAGGTAAGGGCACATTACATTAGCCTGTAGGCGACGTCAGTCTAACCCTGAGCCAAGCTTCACCAGTCAGGATGGCCGAGCGGTCTAAGGCGCTGCGTTCAGGTCGCAGTCTCCTCTGGAGGCGTGGGTTCGAATCCCACTTCTGACAGCTCCTAGGTTTTTCTTTACTAACCTTCATGTTAGCAACATGAAGGACTTAGCAGAGTAGGCCGTAGCAGAGTTATGGGCACATTAGACTAGCCTGTGGACGCCGTCAGTCAAACACTGAGCCAAGCTTCACCAGTCAGGATGGCCGAGCGGTCTAAGGCGCTGCGTTAAGGTCGCAGTCTCCTCTGGAGGCGTGGGTTCAAATCCCACTTCTGACAGCTACTAGGTTTTTCTTTACTATCCCTTATGTTCTACCGCTTGTCTTCAGCATGTAGGCCTTAGCAGAGTTATGGGCACATTAGATTAGCCTGTGAACGCCGTCAGTCTAACCCTGAGCCAAGCTTCACCAGTCAGGATGGCCGAGCGGTCTAAGGCGCTGCGTTTAGGCCGCAGTCTCTCCTCGAGGCGTGGGTTCGAATCCCACTTCTGACAGTTTTCTTTGCTTACGTTCATGTTCTTCTGCTTGCCTATCGCTAAACCTCTAGCACAAAAAAACAAATTGTGTTCCTACCACCAAAAAAGGCTCCATAGCTCAGGGGTTAGAGCACTGGTCTTGTAAACCAGGGGTCGCGAGTTCAAATCTCGCTGGGGCCTTCCTTGCAAGTGTTGGCGACGGTATCTCACATAGTAACGTAATAAGAATTTTCCTCAAAAGTTCCAAGGAAATATAACAGTGTAAACCGTTCAAGACATCTAGATTACTTTCTAGAAACACTCACTTTCTAATTGTGCATCAAAGGAAATGTGCTTTTGTAGCAAATGGCCATCTCTTGTTAACACCAAGGCACTCTCTTTCTGCGTGTCCTTTTATTAAATCACTACTTTGCACTTTTGACATCTGGCTTGGTTTTTTCCTCCCAACGCATTGGAACTGACGAAGGTAGCAAGGAATGGTAACAAGGGTAAAGCTCCTTCTTTTACAATTTCTCCATCATGTAACCTTCAGCAACAGAACATCAACATGAACCCAGCATGTTG
>NW_028120029.1:0-212525 GCF_965119305.1 Pelophylax lessonae | reverse complement strand
TGCGGATGTCAGCGGATAACACCGCTGACATCCGATTTTCCTTCCTTTCCGTGTTTTACACGGAAGAAAAAATGGGTTCTGTTCCATTTGTAAAAACGGAACAGAACTGACAGGAGGAAAATCGGGTGTCAGCGGATGGTATTCCGCTGACACCCGCAGTGCCATTCACTTACATTATGTCCGCAAATCATCCGCAAACGGATTGGATGATTTGCGGACACACGGAGCGGCCGTGTGAAAGGACCCTTAATCTTCAATTATGCAGTGCCATAGTGAAAAGGTATTGTACTTAGCTATGGTCATTTTAATTAAATGAATTGTCATTTTTGTTCTTTCTTTAGTATTTTATTAAAAATATACATATTTTTTTTTTCATTAAATTAACCACTTAAGCCCCGGAGTATTTGGCATTTTGGAATTTTTTTTTTTTTTTGCACATATGTTCTGATACCTATGGAAGTGGAAAGCCAACCAGGGATGGAGACGCCTTGCTTACAGCTTGGTGGCTCATATAAAGTCCCACCGTGCGATTTTCGTGCGTTCTTGGTGGATGCAGTTTTGATTTGACCTTAGTGTTTTCCATATACAGGGATGGAGACCAATAGCATGACCTGCTTGTCTCACATAAAGTCCCAAAAGGAAATTAGGGATTTCAAAGGCAGTGTGCTTTACAGGCCATGCCCCATACATAAAATCCCTTCCTATCTATATGCTGCATTCACCAAGGGGATGGAGGTGTAATGATTTTCAGCTGCTCTTTTCCAGTAAGAGGTATTGTACTTAGCTATGGTCATTTTAATTAAATGAATTGTCATTTTTGTTCTTTCTTTAGTATTTTATTAAAAATATACATATTTTTTTTTCATTAAATTAACCACTTAAGCCCCGGAGTATTTGGCATTTTGGAATTTTTTTTTTTTTTTGCACATATGTTCTGATACCTATGGAAGTGGAAAGCCAACCAGGGATGGAGACGCCTTGCTTACAGCTTGGTGGCTCATATAAAGTCCCACCGTGCGATTTTCGTGCGTTCTTGGTGGATGCAGTTTTGATTTGACCTTAGTGTTTTCCATATACAGGGATGGAGACCAATAGCATGACCTGCTTGTCTCACATAAAGTCCCAAAAGGAAATTAGGGATTTCAAAGGCAGTGTGCTTTACAGGCCATGCCCCATACATAAAATCCCTTCCTATCTATATGCTGCATTCACCAAGGGGATGGAGGTGTAATGATTTTCAGCTGCTCTTTTCCAGTAAGAGGTATTGTACTTAGCTATGGTCATTTTAATTAAATGAATTGTCATTTTTGTTCTTTCTTTAGTATTTTATTAAAAATATACATATTTTTTTTTCATTAAATTAACCACTTAAGCCCCGGAGTATTTGGCATTTTGGAATTTTTTTTTTTTTTTGCACATATGTTCTGATACCTATGGAAGTGGAAAGCCAACCAGGGATGGAGACGCCTTGCTTACAGCTTGGTGGCTCATATAAAGTCCCACCGTGCGATTTTCGTGCGTTCTTGGTGGATGCAGTTTTGATTTGACCTTAGTGTTTTCCATATACAGGGATGGAGACCAATAGCATGACCTGCTTGTCTCACATAAAGTCCCAAAAGGAAATTAGGGATTTCAAAGGCAGTGTGCTTTACAGGCCATGCCCCATACATAAAATCCCTTCCTATCTATATGCTGCATTCACCAAGGGGATGGAGGTGTAATGATTTTCAGCTGCTCTTTTCCAGTAAGAGGTATTGTACTTAGCTATGGTCATTTTAATTAAATGAATTGTCATTTTTGTTCTTTCTTTAGTATTTTATTAAAAATATACATATTTTTTTTTCATTAAATTAACCACTTAAGCCCCGGAGTATTTGGCATTTTGGAATTTTTTTTTTTTTTTGCACATATGTTCTGATACCTATGGAAGTGGAAAGCCAACCAGGGATGGAGACGCCTTGCTTACAGCTTGGTGGCTCATATAAAGTCCCACCGTGCGATTTTCGTGCGTTCTTGGTGGATGCAGTTTTGATTTGACCTTAGTGTTTTCCATATACAGGGATGGAGACCAATAGCATGACCTGCTTGTCTCACATAAAGTCCCAAAAGGAAATTAGGGATTTCAAAGGCAGTGTGCTTTACAGGCCATGCCCCATACATAAAATCCCTTCCTATCTATATGCTGCATTCACCAAGGGGATGGAGGTGTAATGATTTTCAGCTGCTCTTTTCCAGTAAGAGGTATTGTACTTAGCTATGGTCATTTTAATTAAATGAATTGTCATTTTTGTTCTTTCTTTAGTATTTTATTAAAAATATACATATTTTTTTTTCATTAAATTAACCACTTAAGCCCCGGAGTATTTGGCATTTTGGAATTTTTTTTTTTTTTTGCACATATGTTCTGATACCTATGGAAGTGGAAAGCCAACCAGGGATGGAGACGCCTTGCTTACAGCTTGGTGGCTCATATAAAGTCCCACCGTGCGATTTTCGTGCGTTCTTGGTGGATGCAGTTTTGATTTGACCTTAGTGTTTTCCATATACAGGGATGGAGACCAATAGCATGACCTGCTTGTCTCACATAAAGTCCCAAAAGGAAATTAGGGATTTCAAAGGCAGTGTGCTTTACAGGCCATGCCCCATACATAAAATCCCTTCCTATCTATATGCTGCATTCACCAAGGGGATGGAGGTGTAATGATTTTCAGCTGCTCTTTTCCAGTAAGAGGTATTGTACTTAGCTATGGTCATTTTAATTAAATGAATTGTCATTTTTGTTCTTTCTTTAGTATTTTATTAAAAATATACATATTTTTTTTTCATTAAATTAACCACTTAAGCCCCGGAGTATTTGGCATTTTGGAATTTTTTTTTTTTTTTGCACATATGTTCTGATACCTATGGAAGTGGAAAGCCAACCAGGGATGGAGACGCCTTGCTTACAGCTTGGTGGCTCATATAAAGTCCCACCGTGCGATTTTCGTGCGTTCTTGGTGGATGCAGTTTTGATTTGACCTTAGTGTTTTCCATATACAGGGATGGAGACCAATAGCATGACCTGCTTGTCTCACATAAAGTCCCAAAAGGAAATTAGGGATTTCAAAGGCAGTGTGCTTTACAGGCCATGCCCCATACATAAAATCCCTTCCTATCTATATGCTGCATTCACCAAGGGGATGGAGGTGTAATGATTTTCAGCTGCTCTTTTCCAGTAAGAGGTATTGTACTTAGCTATGGTCATTTTAATTAAATGAATTGTCATTTTTGTTCTTTCTTTAGTATTTTATTAAAAATATACATATTTTTTTTTCATTAAATTAACCACTTAAGCCCCGGAGTATTTGGCATTTTGGAATTTTTTTTTTTTTTGCACATATGTTCTGATACCTATGGAAGTGGAAAGCCAACCAGGGATGGAGACGCCTTGCTTACAGCTTGGTGGCTCATATAAAGTCCCACCGTGCGATTTTCGTGCGTTCTTGGTGGATGCAGTTTTGATTTGACCTTAGTGTTTTCCATATACAGGGATGGAGACCAATAGCATGACCTGCTTGTCTCACATAAAGTCCCAAAAGGAAATTAGGGATTTCAAAGGCAGTGTGCTTTACAGGCCATGCCCCATACATAAAATCCCTTCCTATCTATATGCTGCATTCACCAAGGGGATGGAGGTGTAATGATTTTCAGCTGCTCTTTTCCAGTTTGCACCATGGTTATAATCTAATCATTTGAGTCTTTGAGACAACTGCCAGTTTGTGGATGGGGATGGGTTGGGGGAGGTTGGGCTGTCTCCCTCTCACCTGTTTCCCCCATCCACCCATTAGCGGCCATGTGCCTCCAGTGGAGGACACTAAATTAAGAGTGTAGGACTTCAGATATAATGGGGTGCCGTGCAGTGGCTCTGCAGCTTTCACATGCGTTTGCAAATGTGTGTCAACTAAACCCCTATTCTTTGTACCAAAAGACAGGTTTTATTTGGTTGGTGACAGACTGGAAGGTGAGTGTATCAGACTGGGGGCTGGCTGACTTTCATACACCTCTTACAATCCTTCAACCTTATTTTGTGTTTTGTTATAGGGATGAAGACGCCGGACAACACCAGCTTGGGTCTCATATAAAGTCCCACCTAGTCCAATATGTTTAAGGCATTGTACTTAGCTATGGTCATTTTAATTAAATGAATTGTCATTTTTGTTCTTTCTTTAGTATTTTATTAAAAATATACATTTTTTTTTTCAAAAAAACAAGATATTATAAAAACTGTTAAAAAACTAAAAAAAAAAAAAAAAAAAAAAAATTTTTTACTTGCAGTAGCCAGGATTCTAACCTGTCGCACTCTGTATGGGAGGCAAGACCGCTAACCATTGTACCAGCGAACTACTGCACTTAAATAAGCTGCAAAACTTCCCTAAATCTTCAATTATGCAGTGCCATAGTGAAAAGGTATTGTACTTAGCTATGGTCATTTTAATTAAATGAATTGTCATTTTTGTTCTTTCTTTAGTATTTTATTAAAAATATACATATTTTTTTTTCATTAAATTAACCAGTCTACCAGTCTTTCATTAAATTAACCAGTCTTCCTATCTATATGCTGCATTCACCAAGGGGATGGAGGTGTAATGATTTTCAGCTGCTCTTTTCCAGTAAGAGGTATTGTACTTGGCTATGGTCATTTTAATTAAATGAATTGTCATTTTTGTTCTTTCTTTAGTATTTTATTAAAAATATACATATTTTTTTTTCATTAAATTAACCACTTAAGCCCCGGAGTATTTGGCATTTTGGAATTTTTTTTTTTTTTTGCACATATGTTCTGATACCTATGGAAGTGGAAAGCCAACCAGGGATGGAGACGCCTTGCTTACAGCTTGGTGGCTCATATAAAGTCCCACCGTGCGATTTTCGTGCGTTCTTGGTGGATGCAGTTTTGATTTGACCTTAGTGTTTTCCATATACAGGGATGGAGACCAATAGCATGACCTGCTTGTCTCACATAAAGTCCCAAAAGGAAATTAGGGATTTCAAAGGCAGTGTGCTTTACAGGCCATGCCCCATACATAAAATCCCTTCCTATCTATATGCTGCATTCACCAAGGGGATGGAGGTGTAATGATTTTCAGCTGCTCTTTTCCAGTAAGAGGTATTGTACTTAGCTATGGTCATTTTAATTAAATGAATTGTCATTTTTGTTCTTTCTTTAGTATTTTATTAAAAATATACATATTTTTTTTCATTAAATTAACCACTTAAGCCCCGGAGTATTTGGCATTTTGGAATTTTTTTTTTTTTTGCACATATGTTCTGATACCTATGGAAGTGGAAAGCCAACCAGGGATGGAGACGCCTTGCTTACAGCTTGGTGGCTCATATAAAGTCCCACCGTGCGATTTTCGTGCGTTCTTGGTGGATGCAGTTTTGATTTGACCTTAGTGTTTTCCATATACAGGGATGGAGACCAATAGCATGACCTGCTTGTCTCACATAAAGTCCCAAAAGGAAATTAGGGATTTCAAAGGCAGTGTGCTTTACAGGCCATGCCCCATACATAAAATCCCTTCCTATCTATATGCTGCATTTACCAAGGGGATGGAGGTGTAATGATTTTCAGCTGCTCTTTTCCAGTAAGAGGTATTGTACTTAGCTATGGTCATTTTAATTAAATGAATTGTCATTTTTGTTCTTTCTTTAGTATTTTATTAAAAATATACATATTTTTTTTCATTAAATTAACCACTTAAGCCCCGGAGTATTTGGCATTTTGGAATTTTTTTTTTTTTTGCACATATGTTCTGATACCTATGGAAGTGGAAAGCCAACCAGGGATGGAGACGCCTTGCTTACAGCTTGGTGGCTCATATAAAGTCCCACCGTGCGATTTTCGTGCGTTCTTGGTGGATGCAGTTTTGATTTGACCTTAGTGTTTTCCATATACAGGGATGGAGACCAATAGCATGACCTGCTTGTCTCACATAAAGTCCCAAAAGGAAATTAGGGATTTCAAAGGCAGTGTGCTTTACAGGCCATGCCCCATACATAAAATCCCTTCCTATCTATATGCTGCATTCACCAAGGGGATGGAGGTGTAATGATTTTCAGCTGCTCTTTTCCAGTAAGAGGTATTGTACTTAGCTATGGTCATTTTAATTAAATGAATTGTCATTTTTGTTCTTTCTTTAGTATTTTATTAAAAATATACATTTTTTTTTTCAAAAAAACAAGATATTATAAAAACTGTTAAAAAACTAAAAAAAAAAAAAAAAATTTTTTACTTGCAGTAGCCAGGATTCGAACCTGTCGCACTCTGTATGGGAGGCAAGACCGCTAACCATTGTACCAGCGAACTACTGCACTTAAATAAGCTGCAAAACTTCCCTAAATCTTTAATTATGCAGTGCCATAGTGAAAAGGTATTGTACTTAGCTATGGTCATTTTAATTAAATGAATTGTCATTTTTGTTCTTTCTTTAGTATTTTATTAAAAATATACATATTTTTTTTCCATTAAATTAACCACTTAAGCCCCGGAGTATTTGGCATTTTGGAATTTTTTTTTTTTTTTGCACATATGTTCTGATACCTATGGAAGTGGAAAGCCAACCAGGGATGGAGACGCCTTGCTTACAGCTTGGTGGCTCATATAAAGTCCCACCGTGCGATTTTCGTGCGTTCTTGGTGGATGCAGTTTTGATTTGACCTTAGTGTTTTCCATATACAGGGATGGAGACCAATAGCATGACCTGCTTGTCTCACATAAAGTCCCAAAAGGAAATTAGGGATTTCAAAGGCAGTGTGCTTTACAGGCCATGCCCCATACATAAAATCCCTTCCTATCTATATGCTGCATTCACCAAGGGGATGGAGGTGTAATGATTTTCAGCTGCTCTTTTCCAGTAAGAGGTATTGTACTTAGCTATGGTCATTTTAATTAAATGAATTGTCATTTTTGTTCTTTCTTTAGTATTTTATTAAAAATATACATTTTTTTTTCAAAAAAACAAGATATTATAAAAACTGTTAAAAAACTTAAAAAAAAAAAAAAAAAAAAAAAAAAAAAAATTTTTTACTTGCAATAGCCAGGATTCGAACCTGTCACACTCTGTATGGGAGGCAAGACCGCTAACCATTGTACCAGCGAACTACTGCACTTAAATAAGCTGCAAAACTTCCCTAAATCTTTAATTATGCAGTGCCATAGTGAAAAGGTATTGTACTTAGCTATGGTCATTTTAATTAAATGAATTGTCATTTTTGTTCTTTCTTTAGTATTTTATTAAAAATATACATATTTTTTTTTCATTAAATTAACCACTTAAGCCCCGGAGTATTTGGCATTTTGGAATTTTTTTTTTTTTTTGCACATATGTTCTGATACCTATGGAAGTGGAAAGCCAACCAGGGATGGAGACGCCTTGCTTACAGCTTGGTGGCTCATATAAAGTCCCACCGTGCGATTTTCGTGCGTTCTTGGTGGATGCAGTTTTGATTTGACCTTAGTGTTTTCCATATACAGGGATGGAGACCAATAGCATGACCTGCTTGTCTCACATAAAGTCCCAAAAGGAAATTAGGGATTTCAAAGGCAGTGTGCTTTACAGGCCATGCCCCATACATAAAATCCCTTCCTATCTATATGCTGCATTCACCAAGGGGATGGAGGTGTAATGATTTTCAGCTGCTCTTTTCCAGTAAGAGGTATTGTACTTAGCTATGGTCATTTTAATTAAATGAATTGTCATTTTTGTTCTTTCTTTAGTATTTTATTAAAAATATACATTTTTTTTTTCATTAAATTAACCACTTAAGCCCCGGAGTATTTGGCATTTTGGAATGTTTTTTTTTTTTTGCACATATGTTCTGATACCTATGGAAGTGGAAAGCCAACCAGGGATGGAGACGCCTTGCTTACAGCTTGGTGGCTCATATAAAGTCCCACCGTGCGATTTTCGTGCGTTCTTGGTGGATGCAGTTTTGATTTGACCTTAGTGTTTTCCATATACAGGGATGGAGACCAATAGCATGACCTGCTTGTCTCACATAAAGTCCCAAAAGGAAATTAGGGATTTCAAAGGCAGTGTGCTTTACAGGCCATGCCCCATACATAAAATCCCTTCCTATCTATATGCTGCATTCACCAAGGGGATGGAGGTGTAATGATTTTCAGCTGCTCTTTTCCAGTAAGAGGTATTGTACTTAGCTATGGTCATTTTAATTAAATGAATTGTCATTTTTGTTCTTTCTTTAGTATTTTATTAAAAATATACATTTTTTTTTCAAAAAAACAAGATATTATAAAAACTGTTAAAAAACTTAAAAAAAAAAAAAAAAAAAAAAATTTTTTACTTGCAGTAGCCAGGATTCGAACCTGTCACACTCTGTATGGGAGGCAAGACCGCTAACCATTGTACCAGCGAACTACTGCACTTAAATAAGCTGCAAAACTTCCCTAAATCTTCAATTATGCAGTGCCATAGTGAAAAGGTATTGTACTTAGCTATGGTCATTTTAATTAAATGAATTGTCATTTTTGTTCTTTCTTTAGTATTTTATTAAAAATATACATATTTTTTTTTCATTAAATTAACCACTTAAGCCCCGGAGTATTTGGCATTTTGGAATTTTTTTTTTTTTTTTTTGCACATATGTTCTGATACCTATGGAAGTGGAAAGCCAACCAGGGATGGAGACGCCTTGCTTACAGCTTGGTGGCTCATATAAAGTCCCACCGTGCGATTTTCGTGCGTTCTTGGTGGGTGCAGTTTTGATTTGACCTTAGTGTTTTCCATATACAGGGATGGAGACCAATAGCATGACCTGCTTGTCTCACATAAAGTCCCAAAAGGAAATTAGGGATTTCAAAGGCAGTGTGCTTTACAGGCCATGCCCCATACATAAAATCCCTTCCTATCTATATGCTGCATTCACCAAGGGGATGGAGGTGTAATGATTTTCAGCTGCTCTTTTCCAGTAAGAGGTATTGTACTTAGCTATGGTCATTTTAATTAAATGAATTGTCATTTTTGTTCTTTCTTTAGTATTTTATTAAAAATATACATTTTTTTTTTCATTAAATTAACCACTTAAGCCCCGGAGTATTTGGCATTTTGGAATGTTTTTTTTTTTTTGCACATATGTTCTGATACCTATGGAAGTGGAAAGCCAACCAGGGATGGAGACGCCTTGCTTACAGCTTGGTGGCTCATATAAAGTCCCACCGTGCGATTTTCGTGCGTTCTTGGTGGGTGCAGTTTTGATTTGACCTTAGTGTTTTCCATATACAGGGATGGAGACCAATAGCATGACCTGCTTGTCTCACATAAAGTCCCAAAAGGAAATTAGGGATTTCAAAGGCAGTGTGCTTTACAGGCCATGCCCCATACATAAAATCCCTTCCTATCTATATGCTGCATTCACCAAGGGGATGGAGGTGTAATGATTTTCAGCTGCTCTTTTCCAGTTTGCACCATGGTTATAATCTAATCATTTGAGTCTTTGAGACAACTGCCAGTTTGTGGATGGGGATGGGTTGGGGGAGGTTGGGCTGTCTCCCTCTCACCTGTTTCCCCCATCCACCCATTAGCGGCCATGTGCCTCCAGTGGAGGACACTAAATTAAGAGTGTAGGACTTCAGATATAATGGGGTGCCGTGCAGTGGCTCTGCAGCTTTCACATGCGTTTGCAAATGTGTGTCAACTAAACCCCTATTCTTTGTACCAAAAGACAGGTTTTATTTGGTTGGTGACAGACTGGAAGGTGAGTGTATCAGACTGGGGGCTGGCTGACTTTCATACACCTCTTACAATCCTTCAACCTTATTTTGTGTTTTGTTATAGGGATGAAGACGCCGGACAACACCAGCTTGGGTCTCATATAAAGTCCCACCTAGTCCAATATGTTTAAGGCATTGTACTTAGCTATGGTCATTTTAATTAAATGAATTGTCATTTTTGTTCTTTCTTTAGTATTTTATTAAAAATATACATTTTTTTTTTCAAAAAAACAAGATATTATAAAAACTGTTAAAAAACTAAAAAAAAAAAAAAAAAAAAAAAATTTTTTACTTGCAGTAGCCAGGATTCGAACCTGTCGCACTCTGTATGGGAGGCAAGACCGCTAACCATTGTACCAGCGAACTACTGCACTTAAATGAGCTGCAAAACTTCCCTAAATCTTCAATTATGCAGTGCCATAGTGAAAAGGTATTGTACTTAGCTATGGTCATTTTAATTAAATGAATTGTCATTTTTGTTCTTTCTTTAGTATTTTATTAAAAATATACATATTTTTTTTTCATTAAATTAACCACTTAAGCCCCGGAGTATTTGGCATTTTGGAATTTTTTTTTTTTTTGCACATATGTTCTGATACCTATGGAAGTGGAAAGCCAACCAGGGATGGAGACGCCTTGCTTACAGCTTGGTGGCTCATATAAAGTCCCACCGTGCGATTTTCGTGCGTTCTTGGTGGATGCAGTTTTGATTTGACCTTAGTGTTTTCCATATACAGGGATGGAGACCAATAGCATGACCTGCTTGTCTCACATAAAGTCCCAAAAGGAAATTAGGGATTTCAAAGGCAGTGTGCTTTACAGGCCATGCCCCATACATAAAATCCCTTCCTATCTATATGCTGCATTCACCAAGGGGATGGAGGTGTAATGATTTTCAGCTGCTCTTTTCCAGTAAGAGGTATTGTACTTAGCTATGGTCATTTTAATTAAATGAATTGTTATTTTTGTTCTTTCTTTAGTATTTTATTAAAAATATACATATTTTTTTTTCATTAAATTAACCACTTAAGCCCCGGAGTATTTGGCATTTTGGAATTTTTTTTTTTTTTTGCACATATGTTCTGATACCTATGGAAGTGGAAAGCCAACCAGGGATGGAGACGCCTTGCTTACAGCTTGGTGGCTCATATAAAGTCCCACCGTGCGATTTTCGTGCGTTCTTGGTGGATGCAGTTTTGATTTGACCTTAGTGTTTTCCATATACAGGGATGGAGACCAATAGCATGACCTGCTTGTCTCACATAAAGTCCCAAAAGGAAATTAGGGATTTCAAAGGCAGTGTGCTTTACAGGCCATGCCCCATACATAAAATCCCTTCCTATCTATATGCTGCATTTACCAAGGGGATGGAGGTGTAATGATTTTCAGCTGCTCTTTTCCAGTAAGAGGTATTGTACTTAGCTATGGTCATTTTAATTAAATGAATTGTCATTTTTGTTCTTTCTTTAGTATTTTATTAAAAATATACATATTTTTTTTCATTAAATTAACCACTTAAGCCCCGGAGTATTTGGCATTTTGGAATTTTTTTTTTTTTTGCACATATGTTCTGATACCTATGGAAGTGGAAAGCCAACCAGGGATGGAGACGCCTTGCTTACAGCTTGGTGGCTCATATAAAGTCCCACCGTGCGATTTTCGTGCGTTCTTGGTGGATGCAGTTTTGATTTGACCTTAGTGTTTTCCATATACAGGGATGGAGACCAATAGCATGACCTGCTTGTCTCACATAAAGTCCCAAAAGGAAATTAGGGATTTCAAAGGCAGTGTGCTTTACAGGCCATGCCCCATACATAAAATCCCTTCCTATCTATATGCTGCATTCACCAAGGGGATGGAGGTGTAATGATTTTCAGCTGCTCTTTTCCAGTAAGAGGTATTGTACTTAGCTATGGTCATTTTAATTAAATGAATTGTCATTTTTGTTCTTTCTTTAGTATTTTATTAAAAATATACATTTTTTTTTCAAAAAAACAAGATATTATAAAAACTGTTAAAAAACTTAAAAAAAAAAAAAAAAAAAAAATTTTTTACTTGCAATAGCCAGAATTCGAACCTGTCACACTCTGTATGGGAGGCAAGACCGCTAACCATTGTACCAGCGAACTACTGCACTTAAATAAGCTGCAAAACTTCCCTAAATCTTTAATTATGCAGTGCCATAGTGAAAAGGTATTGTACTTAGCTATGGTCATTTTAATTAAATGAATTGTCATTTTTGTTCTTTCTTTAGTATTTTATTAAAAATATACATATTTTTTTTTCATTAAATTAACCACTTAAGCCCCGGAGTATTTGGCATTTTGGAATTTTTTTTTTTTTTTGCACATATGTTCTGATACCTATGGAAGTGGAAAGCCAACCAGGGATGGAGACGCCTTGCTTACAGCTTGGTGGCTCATATAAAGTCCCACCGTGCGATTTTCGTGCGTTCTTGGTGGATGCAGTTTTGATTTGACCTTAGTGTTTTCCATATACAGGGATGGAGACCAATAGCATGACCTGCTTGTCTCACATAAAGTCCCAAAAGGAAATTAGGGATTTCAAAGGCAGTGTGCTTTACAGGCCATGCCCCATACATAAAATCCCTTCCTATCTATATGCTGCATTCACCAAGGGGATGGAGGTGTAATGATTTTCAGCTGCTCTTTTCCAGTAAGAGGTATTGTACTTAGCTATGGTCATTTTAATTAAATGAATTGTCATTTTTGTTCTTTCTTTAGTATTTTATTAAAAATATACATTTTTTTTTTCATTAAATTAACCACTTAAGCCCCGGAGTATTTGGCATTTTGGAATGTTTTTTTTTTTTTGCACATATGTTCTGATACCTATGGAAGTGGAAAGCCAACCAGGGATGGAGACGCCTTGCTTACAGCTTGGTGGCTCATATAAAGTCCCACCGTGCGATTTTCGTGCGTTCTTGGTGGGTGCAGTTTTGATTTGACCTTAGTGTTTTCCATATACAGGGATGGAGACCAATAGCATGACCTGCTTGTCTCACATAAAGTCCCAAAAGGAAATTAGGGATTTCAAAGGCAGTGTGCTTTACAGGCCATGCCCCATACATAAAATCCCTTCCTATCTATATGCTGCATTCACCAAGGGGATGGAGGTGTAATGATTTTCAGCTGCTCTTTTCCAGTAAGAGGTATTGTACTTAGCTATGGTCATTATAATTAAATGAATTGTCATTTTTGTTCTTTCTTTAGTATTTTATTACAAATATACATTTTTTTTTCAAAAAAACAAGATATTATAAAAACTGTTAAAAAACTTAAAAAAAAAAAAAAAAAAAAAAAATTTTTTACTTGCAGTAGCCAGGATTCGAACCTGTCGCACTCTGTATGGGAGGCAAGACCGCTAACCATTATACCAGCGAACTACTGCACTTAAATAAGCTGCAAAACTTCCCTAAATCTTCAATTATGCAGTGCCATAGTGAAAAGGTATTGTACTTAGCTATGGTCATTTTAATTAAATGAATTGTCATTTTTGTTCTTTCTTTAGTATTTTATTAAAAATATACATATATTTTTTTTCATTAAATTAACCACTTAAGCCCCGGAGTATTTGGCATTTTGGAATTTTTTTTTTTTTTTTGCACATATGTTCTGATACCTATGGAAGTGGAAAGCCAACCAGGGATGGAGACGCCTTGCTTACAGCTTGGTGGCTCATATAAAGTCCCACCGTGCGATTTTCGTGCGTTCTTGGTGGATGCAGTTTTGATTTGACCTTAGTGTTTTCCATATACAGGGATGGAGACCAATAGCATGACCTGCTTGTCTCACATAAAGTCCCAAAAGGAAATTAGGGATTTCAAAGGCAGTGTGCTTTACAGGCCATGCCCCATACATAAAATCCCTTCCTATCTATATGCTGCATTTACCAAGGGGATGGAGGTGTAATGATTTTCAGCTGCTCTTTTCCAGTAAGAGGTATTGTACTTAGCTATGGTCATTTTAATTAAATGAATTGTCATTTTTGTTCTTTCTTTAGTATTTTATTAAAAATATACATATTTTTTTTCATTAAATTAACCACTTAAGCCCCGGAGTATTTGGCATTTTGGAATTTTTTTTTTTTTTTGCACATATGTTCTGATACCTATGGAAGTGGAAAGCCAACCAGGGATGGAGACGCCTTGCTTACAGCTTGGTGGCTCATATAAAGTCCCACCGTGCGATTTTCGTGCGTTCTTGGTGGATGCAGTTTTGATTTGACCTTAGTGTTTTCCATATACAGGGATGGAGACCAATAGCATGACCTGCTTGTCTCACATAAAGTCCCAAAAGGAAATTAGGGATTTCAAAGGCAGTGTGCTTTACAGGCCATGCCCCATACATAAAATCCCTTCCTATCTATATGCTGCATTCACCAAGGGGATGGAGGTGTAATGATTTTCAGCTGCTCTTTTCCAGTAAGAGGTATTGTACTTAGCTATGGTCATTTTAATTAAATGAATTGTCATTTTTGTTCTTTCTTTAGTATTTTATTAAAAATATACATATTTTTTTTTCATTAAATTAACCACTTAAGCCCCGGAGTATTTGGCATTTTGGAATGTTTTTTTTTTTTTGCACATATGTTCTGATACCTATGGAAGTGGAAAGCCAACCAGGGATGGAGACGCCTTGCTTACAGCTTGGTGGCTCATATAAAGTCCCACCGTGCGATTTTCGTGCGTTCTTGGTGGATGCAGTTTTGATTTGACCTTAGTGTTTTCCATATACAGGGATGGAGACCAATAGCATGACCTGCTTGTCTCACATAAAGTCCCAAAAGGAAATTAGGGATTTCAAAGGCAGTGTGCTTTACAGGCCATGCCCCATACATAAAATCCCTTCCTATCTATATGCTGCATTCACCAAGGGGATGGAGGTGTAATGATTTTCAGCTGCTCTTTTCCAGTTTGCACCATGGTTATAATCTAATCATTTGAGTCTTTGAGACAACTGCCAGTTTGTGGATGGGGATGGGTTGGGGGAGGTTGGGCTGTCTCCCTCTCACCTGTTTCCCCCATCCACCCATTAGCGGCCATGTGCCTCCAGTGGAGGACACTAAATTAAGAGTGTAGGACTTCAGATATAATGGGGTGCCGTGCAGTGGCTCTGCAGCTTTCACATGCGTTTGCAAATGTGTGTCAACTAAACCCCTATTCTTTGTACCAAAAGACAGGTTTTATTTGGTTGGTGACAGACTGGAAGGTGAGTGTATCAGACTGGGGGCTGGCTGACTTTCATACACCTCTTACAATCCTTCAACCTTATTTTGTGTTTTGTTATAGGGATGAAGACGCCGGACAACACCAGCTTGGGTCTCATATAAAGTCCCACCTAGTCCAATATGTTTAAGGCATTGTACTTAGCTATGGTCATTTTAATTAAATGAATTGTCATTTTTGTTCTTTCTTTAGTATTTTATTAAAAATATACATTTTTTTTTCAAAAAAACAAGATATTATAAAAACTGTTAAAAAACTTAAAAAAAATTTTTACTTGCAGTAGCCAGGATTCGAACCTGTCGCACTCTGTATGGGAGGCAAGACCGCTAACCATTGTACCAGCGAACTACTGCACTTGAATATGCTGCAAAACTTCCCTAAATCTTCAATTATGCAGTGCCATAGTGAAAAGGTATTGTACTTAGCTATGGTCATTTTAATTAAATGAATTGTCATTTTTGTTCTTTCTTTAGTATTTTATTAAAAATATACATATTTTTTTTTCATTAAATTAACCACTTAAGCCCCGGAGTATTTGGCATTTTGGAATTTTTTTTTTTTTGCACATATGTTCTGATACCTATGGAAGTGGAAAGCCAACCAGGGATGGAGACGCCTTGCTTACAGCTTGGTGGCTCATATAAAGTCCCACCGTGCGATTTTCGTGCTTTCTTGGTGGATGCAGTTTTGATTTGACCTTAGTGTTTTCCATATACAGGGATGGAGACCAATAGCATGACCTGCTTGTCTCACATAAAGTCCCAAAAGGAAATTAGGGATTTCAAAGGCAGTGTGCTTTACAGGCCATGCCCCATACATAAAATCCCTTCCTATCTATATGCTGCATTCACCAAGGGGATGGAGGTGTAATGATTTTCAGCTGCTCTTTTCCAGTAAGAGGTATTGTACTTAGCTATGGTCATTTTAATTAAATGAATTGTCATTTTTGTTCTTTCTTTAGTATTTTATTAAAAATATACATATTTTTTTTTCATTAAATTAACCACTTAAGCCCCGGAGTATTTGGCATTTTGGAATTTTTTTTTTTTTTGCACATATGTTCTGATACCTATGGAAGTGGAAAGCCAACCAGGGATGGAGACGCCTTGCTTACAGCTTGGTGGCTCATATAAAGTCCCACCGTGCGATTTTCGTGCGTTCTTGGTGGATGCAGTTTTGATTTGACCTTAGTGTTTTCCATATACAGGGATGGAGACCAATAGCATGACCTGCTTGTCTCACATAAAGTCCCAAAAGGAAATTAGGGATTTCAAAGGCAGTGTGCTTTACAGGCCATGCCCCATACATAAAATCCCTTCCTATCTATATGCTGCATTCACCAAGGGGATGGAGGTGTAATGATTTTCAGCTGCTCTTTTCCAGTAAGAGGTATTGTACTTAGCTATGGTCATTTTAATTAAATGAATTGTCATTTTTGTTCTTTCTTTAGTATTTTATTAAAAATATACATATTTTTTTTTCATTAAATTAACCACTTAAGCCCCGGAGTATTTGGCATTTTGGAATTTTTTTTTTTTTTTGCACATATGTTCTGATACCTATGGAAGTGGAAAGCCAACCAGGGATGGAGACGCCTTGCTTACAGCTTGGTGGCTCATATAAAGTCCCACCGTGCGATTTTCGTGCGTTCTTGGTGGATGCAGTTTTGATTTGACCTTAGTGTTTTCCATATACAGGGATGGAGACCAATAGCATGACCTGCTTGTCTCACATAAAGTCCCAAAAGGAAATTAGGGATTTCAAAGGCAGTGTGCTTTACAGGCCATGCCCCATACATAAAATCCCTTCCTATCTATATGCTGCATTCACCAAGGGGATGGAGGTGTAATGATTTTCAGCTGCTCTTTTCCAGTTTGCACCATGGTTATAATCTAATCATTTGAGTCTTTGAGACAACTGCCAGTTTGTGGATGGGGATGGGTTGGGGGAGGTTGGGCTGTCTCCCTCTCACCTGTTTCCCCCATCCACCCATTAGCGGCCATGTGCCTCCAGTGGAGGACACTAAATTAAGAGTGTAGGACTTCAGATATAATGGGGTGCCGTGCAGTGGCTCTGCAGCTTTCACATGCGTTTGCAAATGTGTGTCAACTAAACCCCTATTCTTTGTACCAAAAGACAGGTTTTATTTGGTTGGTGACAGACTGGAAGGTGAGTGTATCAGACTGGGGGCTGGCTGACTTTCATACACCTCTTACAATCCTTCAACCTTATTTTGTGTTTTGTTATAGGGATGAAGACGCCGGACAACACCAGCTTGGGTCTCATATAAAGTCCCACCTAGTCCAATATGTTTAAGGCATTGTACTTAGCTATGGTCATTTTAATTAAATGAATTGTCATTTTTGTTCTTTCTTTAGTATTTTATTAAAAATATACATATTTTTTTTTCATTAAATTAACCACTTAAGCCCCGGAGTATTTGGCATTTTGGAATTTTTTTTTTTTTTTGCACATATGTTCTGATACCTATGGAAGTGGAAAGCCAACCAGGGATGGAGACGCCTTGCTTACAGCTTGGTGGCTCATATAAAGTCCCACCGTGCGATTTTCGTGCGTTCTTGGTGGATGCAGTTTTGATTTGACCTTAGTGTTTTCCATATACAGGGATGGAGACCAATAGCATGACCTGCTTGTCTCACATAAAGTCCCAAAAGGAAATTAGGGATTTCAAAGGCAGTGTGCTTTACAGGCCATGCCCCATACATAAAATCCCTTCCTATCTATATGCTGCATTCACCAAGGGGATGGAGGTGTAATGATTTTCAGCTGCTCTTTTCCAGTTTGCACCATGGTTATAATCTAATCATTTGAGTCTTTGAGACAACTGCCAGTTTGTGGATGGGGATGGGTTGGGGGAGGTTGGGCTGTCTCCCTCTCACCTGTTTCCCCCATCCACCCATTAGCGGCCATGTGCCTCCAGTGGAGGACACTAAATTAAGAGTGTAGGACTTCAGATATAATGGGGTGCCGTGCAGTGGCTCTGCAGCTTTCACATGCGTTTGCAAATGTGTGTCAACTAAACCCCTATTCTTTGTACCAAAAGACAGGTTTTATTTGGTTGGTGACAGACTGGAAGGTGAGTGTATCAGACTGGGGGCTGGCTGACTTTCATACACCTCTTACAATCCTTCAACCTTATTTTGTGTTTTGTTATAGGGATGAAGACGCCGGACAACACCAGCTTGGGTCTCATATAAAGTCCCACCTAGTCCAATATGTTTAAGGCATTGTACTTAGCTATGGTCATTTTAATTAAATGAATTGTCATTTTTGTTCTTTCTTTAGTATTTTATTAAAAATATACATTTTTTTTTTCAAAAAAACAAGATATTATAAAAACTGTTAAAAAACTAAAAAAAAAAAAAAAAAAAAAAAATTTTTTACTTGCAGTAGCCAGGATTCTAACCTGTCGCACTCTGTATGGGAGGCAAGACTGCTAACCATTGTACCAGCGAACTACTGCACTTAAATAAGCTGCAAAACTTCCCTAAATCTTCAATTATGCAGTGCCATAGTGAAAAGGTATTGTACTTAGCTATGGTCATTTTAATTAAATGAATTGTCATTTTTGTTCTTTCTTTAGTATTTTATTAAAAATATACATATTTTTTTTTCATTAAATTAACCAGTCTACCAGTCTTTCATTAAATTAACCAGTCTTCCTATCTATATGCTGCATTCACCAAGGGGATGGAGGTGTAATGATTTTCAGCTGCTCTTTTCCAGTAAGAGGTATTGTACTTGGCTATGGTCATTTTAATTAAATGAATTGTCATTTTTGTTCTTTCTTTAGTATTTTATTAAAAATATACATATTTTTTTTTCATTAAATTAACCACTTAAGCCCCGGAGTATTTGGCATTTTGGAATTTTTTTTTTTTTTTGCACATATGTTCTGATACCTATGGAAGTGGAAAGCCAACCAGGGATGGAGACGCCTTGCTTACAGCTTGGTGGCTCATATAAAGTCCCACCGTGCGATTTTCGTGCGTTCTTGGTGGATGCAGTTTTGATTTGACCTTAGTGTTTTCCATATACAGGGATGGAGACCAATAGCATGACCTGCTTGTCTCACATAAAGTCCCAAAAGGAAATTAGGGATTTCAAAGGCAGTGTGCTTTACAGGCCATGCCCCATACATAAAATCCCTTCCTATCTATATGCTGCATTCACCAAGGGGATGGAGGTGTAATGATTTTCAGCTGCTCTTTTCCAGTAAGAGGTATTGTACTTAGCTATGGTCATTTTAATTAAATGAATTGTCATTTTTGTTCTTTCTTTAGTATTTTATTAAAAATATACATATTTTTTTTCATTAAATTAACCACTTAAGCCCCGGAGTATTTGGCATTTTGGAATTTTTTTTTTTTTTGCACATATGTTCTGATACCTATGGAAGTGGAAAGCCAACCAGGGATGGAGACGCCTTGCTTACAGCTTGGTGGCTCATATAAAGTCCCACCGTGCGATTTTCGTGCGTTCTTGGTGGATGCAGTTTTGATTTGACCTTAGTGTTTTCCATATACAGGGATGGAGACCAATAGCATGACCTGCTTGTCTCACATAAAGTCCCAAAAGGAAATTAGGGATTTCAAAGGCAGTGTGCTTTACAGGCCATGCCCCATACATAAAATCCCTTCCTATCTATATGCTGCATTTACCAAGGGGATGGAGGTGTAATGATTTTCAGCTGCTCTTTTCCAGTAAGAGGTATTGTACTTAGCTATGGTCATTTTAATTAAATGAATTGTCATTTTTGTTCTTTCTTTAGTATTTTATTAAAAATATACATTTTTTTTTTTCATTAAATTAACCACTTAAGCCCCGGAGTATTTGGCATTTTGGAATTTTTTTTTTTTTTGCACATATGTTCTGATACCTATGGAAGTGGAAAGCCAACCAGGGATGGAGACGCCTTGCTTACAGCTTGGTGGCTCATATAAAGTCCCACCGTGCGATTTTCGTGCGTTCTTGGTGGATGCAGTTTTGATTTGACCTTAGTGTTTTCCATATACAGGGATGGAGACCAATAGCATGACCTGCTTGTCTCACATAAAGTCCCAAAAGGAAATTAGGGATTTCAAAGGCAGTGTGCTTTACAGGCCATGCCCCATACATAAAATCCCTTCCTATCTATATGCTGCATTCACCAAGGGGATGGAGGTGTAATGATTTTCAGCTGCTCTTTTCCAGTAAGAGGTATTGTACTTAGCTATGGTCATTTTAATTAAATGAATTGTCATTTTTGTTCTTTCTTTAGTATTTTATTAAAAATATACATTTTTTTTTTCAAAAAAACAAGATATTATAAAAACTGTTAAAAAACTAAAAAAAAAAAAAAAAAAAAATTTCTTACTTGCAGTAGCCAGGATTCGAACCTGTCGCACTCTGTATGGGAGGCAAGACCGCTAACCATTGTACCAGCGAACTACTGCACTTAAATGAGCTGCAAAACTTCCCTAAGGCTCCTTTCACACGGCCGCTCCGTGTGAAAGGTCCGCTGCGGGACTTTTTTTTTTTTTCTTCCACGGAGCGGATGACATTTCTGTCATCCGCTCCGTGTGCCCGCATATCATCCCGTCCGTTTGCGGATGATATGCGGACATAATGTATGTCTATGGCACTGCGGATGTCAGCGGATAACACCGCTGACATCCGATTTTCCTTCCTTTCCGTGTTTTACACGGAAGAAAAAATGGGTTCTGTTCCATTTGTAAAAACGGAACAGAACTGACAGGAGGAAAATCGGGTGTCAGCGGATGGTATTCCGCTGACACCCGCAGTGCCATTCACTTACATTATGTCCGCAAATCATCCGCAAACGGATTGGATGATTTGCGGACACACGGAGCGGCCGTGTGAAAGGACCCTTAATCTTCAATTATGCAGTGCCATAGTGAAAAGGTATTGTACTTAGCTATGGTCATTTTAATTAAATGAATTGTCATTTTTGTTCTTTCTTTAGTATTTTATTAAAAATATACATATTTTTTTTTTCATTAAATTAACCACTTAAGCCCCGGAGTATTTGGCATTTTGGAATTTTTTTTTTTTTTTGCACATATGTTCTGATACCTATGGAAGTGGAAAGCCAACCAGGGATGGAGACGCCTTGCTTACAGCTTGGTGGCTCATATAAAGTCCCACCGTGCGATTTTCGTGCGTTCTTGGTGGATGCAGTTTTGATTTGACCTTAGTGTTTTCCATATACAGGGATGGAGACCAATAGCATGACCTGCTTGTCTCACATAAAGTCCCAAAAGGAAATTAGGGATTTCAAAGGCAGTGTGCTTTACAGGCCATGCCCCATACATAAAATCCCTTCCTATCTATATGCTGCATTCACCAAGGGGATGGAGGTGTAATGATTTTCAGCTGCTCTTTTCCAGTAAGAGGTATTGTACTTAGCTATGGTCATTTTAATTAAATGAATTGTCATTTTTGTTCTTTCTTTAGTATTTTATTAAAAATATACATATTTTTTTTTCATTAAATTAACCACTTAAGCCCCGGAGTATTTGGCATTTTGGAATTTTTTTTTTTTTTTGCACATATGTTCTGATACCTATGGAAGTGGAAAGCCAACCAGGGATGGAGACGCCTTGCTTACAGCTTGGTGGCTCATATAAAGTCCCACCGTGCGATTTTCGTGCGTTCTTGGTGGATGCAGTTTTGATTTGACCTTAGTGTTTTCCATATACAGGGATGGAGACCAATAGCATGACCTGCTTGTCTCACATAAAGTCCCAAAAGGAAATTAGGGATTTCAAAGGCAGTGTGCTTTACAGGCCATGCCCCATACATAAAATCCCTTCCTATCTATATGCTGCATTCACCAAGGGGATGGAGGTGTAATGATTTTCAGCTGCTCTTTTCCAGTAAGAGGTATTGTACTTAGCTATGGTCATTTTAATTAAATGAATTGTCATTTTTGTTCTTTCTTTAGTATTTTATTAAAAATATACATATTTTTTTTTCATTAAATTAACCACTTAAGCCCCGGAGTATTTGGCATTTTGGAATTTTTTTTTTTTTTTGCACATATGTTCTGATACCTATGGAAGTGGAAAGCCAACCAGGGATGGAGACGCCTTGCTTACAGCTTGGTGGCTCATATAAAGTCCCACCGTGCGATTTTCGTGCGTTCTTGGTGGATGCAGTTTTGATTTGACCTTAGTGTTTTCCATATACAGGGATGGAGACCAATAGCATGACCTGCTTGTCTCACATAAAGTCCCAAAAGGAAATTAGGGATTTCAAAGGCAGTGTGCTTTACAGGCCATGCCCCATACATAAAATCCCTTCCTATCTATATGCTGCATTCACCAAGGGGATGGAGGTGTAATGATTTTCAGCTGCTCTTTTCCAGTAAGAGGTATTGTACTTAGCTATGGTCATTTTAATTAAATGAATTGTCATTTTTGTTCTTTCTTTAGTATTTTATTAAAAATATACATATTTTTTTTTCATTAAATTAACCACTTAAGCCCCGGAGTATTTGGCATTTTGGAATTTTTTTTTTTTTTTGCACATATGTTCTGATACCTATGGAAGTGGAAAGCCAACCAGGGATGGAGACGCCTTGCTTACAGCTTGGTGGCTCATATAAAGTCCCACCGTGCGATTTTCGTGCGTTCTTGGTGGATGCAGTTTTGATTTGACCTTAGTGTTTTCCATATACAGGGATGGAGACCAATAGCATGACCTGCTTGTCTCACATAAAGTCCCAAAAGGAAATTAGGGATTTCAAAGGCAGTGTGCTTTACAGGCCATGCCCCATACATAAAATCCCTTCCTATCTATATGCTGCATTCACCAAGGGGATGGAGGTGTAATGATTTTCAGCTGCTCTTTTCCAGTAAGAGGTATTGTACTTAGCTATGGTCATTTTAATTAAATGAATTGTCATTTTTGTTCTTTCTTTAGTATTTTATTAAAAATATACATATTTTTTTTTCATTAAATTAACCACTTAAGCCCCGGAGTATTTGGCATTTTGGAATTTTTTTTTTTTTTTGCACATATGTTCTGATACCTATGGAAGTGGAAAGCCAACCAGGGATGGAGACGCCTTGCTTACAGCTTGGTGGCTCATATAAAGTCCCACCGTGCGATTTTCGTGCGTTCTTGGTGGATGCAGTTTTGATTTGACCTTAGTGTTTTCCATATACAGGGATGGAGACCAATAGCATGACCTGCTTGTCTCACATAAAGTCCCAAAAGGAAATTAGGGATTTCAAAGGCAGTGTGCTTTACAGGCCATGCCCCATACATAAAATCCCTTCCTATCTATATGCTGCATTCACCAAGGGGATGGAGGTGTAATGATTTTCAGCTGCTCTTTTCCAGTAAGAGGTATTGTACTTAGCTATGGTCATTTTAATTAAATGAATTGTCATTTTTGTTCTTTCTTTAGTATTTTATTAAAAATATACATATTTTTTTTTCATTAAATTAACCACTTAAGCCCCGGAGTATTTGGCATTTTGGAATTTTTTTTTTTTTTTGCACATATGTTCTGATACCTATGGAAGTGGAAAGCCAACCAGGGATGGAGACGCCTTGCTTACAGCTTGGTGGCTCATATAAAGTCCCACCGTGCGATTTTCGTGCGTTCTTGGTGGATGCAGTTTTGATTTGACCTTAGTGTTTTCCATATACAGGGATGGAGACCAATAGCATGACCTGCTTGTCTCACATAAAGTCCCAAAAGGAAATTAGGGATTTCAAAGGCAGTGTGCTTTACAGGCCATGCCCCATACATAAAATCCCTTCCTATCTATATGCTGCATTCACCAAGGGGATGGAGGTGTAATGATTTTCAGCTGCTCTTTTCCAGTAAGAGGTATTGTACTTAGCTATGGTCATTTTAATTAAATGAATTGTCATTTTTGTTCTTTCTTTAGTATTTTATTAAAAATATACATATTTTTTTTTCATTAAATTAACCACTTAAGCCCCGGAGTATTTGGCATTTTGGAATTTTTTTTTTTTTTGCACATATGTTCTGATACCTATGGAAGTGGAAAGCCAACCAGGGATGGAGACGCCTTGCTTACAGCTTGGTGGCTCATATAAAGTCCCACCGTGCGATTTTCGTGCGTTCTTGGTGGATGCAGTTTTGATTTGACCTTAGTGTTTTCCATATACAGGGATGGAGACCAATAGCATGACCTGCTTGTCTCACATAAAGTCCCAAAAGGAAATTAGGGATTTCAAAGGCAGTGTGCTTTACAGGCCATGCCCCATACATAAAATCCCTTCCTATCTATATGCTGCATTCACCAAGGGGATGGAGGTGTAATGATTTTCAGCTGCTCTTTTCCAGTTTGCACCATGGTTATAATCTAATCATTTGAGTCTTTGAGACAACTGCCAGTTTGTGGATGGGGATGGGTTGGGGGAGGTTGGGCTGTCTCCCTCTCACCTGTTTCCCCCATCCACCCATTAGCGGCCATGTGCCTCCAGTGGAGGACACTAAATTAAGAGTGTAGGACTTCAGATATAATGGGGTGCCGTGCAGTGGCTCTGCAGCTTTCACATGCGTTTGCAAATGTGTGTCAACTAAACCCCTATTCTTTGTACCAAAAGACAGGTTTTATTTGGTTGGTGACAGACTGGAAGGTGAGTGTATCAGACTGGGGGCTGGCTGACTTTCATACACCTCTTACAATCCTTCAACCTTATTTTGTGTTTTGTTATAGGGATGAAGACGCCGGACAACACCAGCTTGGGTCTCATATAAAGTCCCACCTAGTCCAATATGTTTAAGGCATTGTACTTAGCTATGGTCATTTTAATTAAATGAATTGTCATTTTTGTTCTTTCTTTAGTATTTTATTAAAAATATACATTTTTTTTTTCAAAAAAACAAGATATTATAAAAACTGTTAAAAAACTAAAAAAAAAAAAAAAAAAAAAAAATTTTTTACTTGCAGTAGCCAGGATTCTAACCTGTCGCACTCTGTATGGGAGGCAAGACCGCTAACCATTGTACCAGCGAACTACTGCACTTAAATAAGCTGCAAAACTTCCCTAAATCTTCAATTATGCAGTGCCATAGTGAAAAGGTATTGTACTTAGCTATGGTCATTTTAATTAAATGAATTGTCATTTTTGTTCTTTCTTTAGTATTTTATTAAAAATATACATATTTTTTTTTCATTAAATTAACCAGTCTACCAGTCTTTCATTAAATTAACCAGTCTTCCTATCTATATGCTGCATTCACCAAGGGGATGGAGGTGTAATGATTTTCAGCTGCTCTTTTCCAGTAAGAGGTATTGTACTTGGCTATGGTCATTTTAATTAAATGAATTGTCATTTTTGTTCTTTCTTTAGTATTTTATTAAAAATATACATATTTTTTTTTCATTAAATTAACCACTTAAGCCCCGGAGTATTTGGCATTTTGGAATTTTTTTTTTTTTTTGCACATATGTTCTGATACCTATGGAAGTGGAAAGCCAACCAGGGATGGAGACGCCTTGCTTACAGCTTGGTGGCTCATATAAAGTCCCACCGTGCGATTTTCGTGCGTTCTTGGTGGATGCAGTTTTGATTTGACCTTAGTGTTTTCCATATACAGGGATGGAGACCAATAGCATGACCTGCTTGTCTCACATAAAGTCCCAAAAGGAAATTAGGGATTTCAAAGGCAGTGTGCTTTACAGGCCATGCCCCATACATAAAATCCCTTCCTATCTATATGCTGCATTCACCAAGGGGATGGAGGTGTAATGATTTTCAGCTGCTCTTTTCCAGTAAGAGGTATTGTACTTAGCTATGGTCATTTTAATTAAATGAATTGTCATTTTTGTTCTTTCTTTAGTATTTTATTAAAAATATACATATTTTTTTTCATTAAATTAACCACTTAAGCCCCGGAGTATTTGGCATTTTGGAATTTTTTTTTTTTTTGCACATATGTTCTGATACCTATGGAAGTGGAAAGCCAACCAGGGATGGAGACGCCTTGCTTACAGCTTGGTGGCTCATATAAAGTCCCACCGTGCGATTTTCGTGCGTTCTTGGTGGATGCAGTTTTGATTTGACCTTAGTGTTTTCCATATACAGGGATGGAGACCAATAGCATGACCTGCTTGTCTCACATAAAGTCCCAAAAGGAAATTAGGGATTTCAAAGGCAGTGTGCTTTACAGGCCATGCCCCATACATAAAATCCCTTCCTATCTATATGCTGCATTTACCAAGGGGATGGAGGTGTAATGATTTTCAGCTGCTCTTTTCCAGTAAGAGGTATTGTACTTAGCTATGGTCATTTTAATTAAATGAATTGTCATTTTTGTTCTTTCTTTAGTATTTTATTAAAAATATACATATTTTTTTTCATTAAATTAACCACTTAAGCCCCGGAGTATTTGGCATTTTGGAATTTTTTTTTTTTTTGCACATATGTTCTGATACCTATGGAAGTGGAAAGCCAACCAGGGATGGAGACGCCTTGCTTACAGCTTGGTGGCTCATATAAAGTCCCACCGTGCGATTTTCGTGCGTTCTTGGTGGATGCAGTTTTGATTTGACCTTAGTGTTTTCCATATACAGGGATGGAGACCAATAGCATGACCTGCTTGTCTCACATAAAGTCCCAAAAGGAAATTAGGGATTTCAAAGGCAGTGTGCTTTACAGGCCATGCCCCATACATAAAATCCCTTCCTATCTATATGCTGCATTCACCAAGGGGATGGAGGTGTAATGATTTTCAGCTGCTCTTTTCCAGTAAGAGGTATTGTACTTAGCTATGGTCATTTTAATTAAATGAATTGTCATTTTTGTTCTTTCTTTAGTATTTTATTAAAAATATACATTTTTTTTTTCAAAAAAACAAGATATTATAAAAACTGTTAAAAAACTAAAAAAAAAAAAAAAAATTTTTTACTTGCAGTAGCCAGGATTCGAACCTGTCGCACTCTGTATGGGAGGCAAGACCGCTAACCATTGTACCAGCGAACTACTGCACTTAAATAAGCTGCAAAACTTCCCTAAATCTTTAATTATGCAGTGCCATAGTGAAAAGGTATTGTACTTAGCTATGGTCATTTTAATTAAATGAATTGTCATTTTTGTTCTTTCTTTAGTATTTTATTAAAAATATACATATTTTTTTTCCATTAAATTAACCACTTAAGCCCCGGAGTATTTGGCATTTTGGAATTTTTTTTTTTTTTTGCACATATGTTCTGATACCTATGGAAGTGGAAAGCCAACCAGGGATGGAGACGCCTTGCTTACAGCTTGGTGGCTCATATAAAGTCCCACCGTGCGATTTTCGTGCGTTCTTGGTGGATGCAGTTTTGATTTGACCTTAGTGTTTTCCATATACAGGGATGGAGACCAATAGCATGACCTGCTTGTCTCACATAAAGTCCCAAAAGGAAATTAGGGATTTCAAAGGCAGTGTGCTTTACAGGCCATGCCCCATACATAAAATCCCTTCCTATCTATATGCTGCATTCACCAAGGGGATGGAGGTGTAATGATTTTCAGCTGCTCTTTTCCAGTAAGAGGTATTGTACTTAGCTATGGTCATTTTAATTAAATGAATTGTCATTTTTGTTCTTTCTTTAGTATTTTATTAAAAATATACATTTTTTTTTCAAAAAAACAAGATATTATAAAAACTGTTAAAAAACTTAAAAAAAAAAAAAAAAAAAAAAAAAAAAAAATTTTTTACTTGCAATAGCCAGGATTCGAACCTGTCACACTCTGTATGGGAGGCAAGACCGCTAACCATTGTACCAGCGAACTACTGCACTTAAATAAGCTGCAAAACTTCCCTAAATCTTTAATTATGCAGTGCCATAGTGAAAAGGTATTGTACTTAGCTATGGTCATTTTAATTAAATGAATTGTCATTTTTGTTCTTTCTTTAGTATTTTATTAAAAATATACATATTTTTTTTTCATTAAATTAACCACTTAAGCCCCGGAGTATTTGGCATTTTGGAATTTTTTTTTTTTTTTGCACATATGTTCTGATACCTATGGAAGTGGAAAGCCAACCAGGGATGGAGACGCCTTGCTTACAGCTTGGTGGCTCATATAAAGTCCCACCGTGCGATTTTCGTGCGTTCTTGGTGGATGCAGTTTTGATTTGACCTTAGTGTTTTCCATATACAGGGATGGAGACCAATAGCATGACCTGCTTGTCTCACATAAAGTCCCAAAAGGAAATTAGGGATTTCAAAGGCAGTGTGCTTTACAGGCCATGCCCCATACATAAAATCCCTTCCTATCTATATGCTGCATTCACCAAGGGGATGGAGGTGTAATGATTTTCAGCTGCTCTTTTCCAGTAAGAGGTATTGTACTTAGCTATGGTCATTTTAATTAAATGAATTGTCATTTTTGTTCTTTCTTTAGTATTTTATTAAAAATATACATTTTTTTTTTCATTAAATTAACCACTTAAGCCCCGGAGTATTTGGCATTTTGGAATGTTTTTTTTTTTTTGCACATATGTTCTGATACCTATGGAAGTGGAAAGCCAACCAGGGATGGAGACGCCTTGCTTACAGCTTGGTGGCTCATATAAAGTCCCACCGTGCGATTTTCGTGCGTTCTTGGTGGATGCAGTTTTGATTTGACCTTAGTGTTTTCCATATACAGGGATGGAGACCAATAGCATGACCTGCTTGTCTCACATAAAGTCCCAAAAGGAAATTAGGGATTTCAAAGGCAGTGTGCTTTACAGGCCATGCCCCATACATAAAATCCCTTCCTATCTATATGCTGCATTCACCAAGGGGATGGAGGTGTAATGATTTTCAGCTGCTCTTTTCCAGTAAGAGGTATTGTACTTAGCTATGGTCATTTTAATTAAATGAATTGTCATTTTTGTTCTTTCTTTAGTATTTTATTAAAAATATACATTTTTTTTTCAAAAAAACAAGATATTATAAAAACTGTTAAAAAACTTAAAAAAAAAAAAAAAAAAAAAAATTTTTTACTTGCAGTAGCCAGGATTCGAACCTGTCACACTCTGTATGGGAGGCAAGACCGCTAACCATTGTACCAGCGAACTACTGCACTTAAATAAGCTGCAAAACTTCCCTAAATCTTCAATTATGCAGTGCCATAGTGAAAAGGTATTGTACTTAGCTATGGTCATTTTAATTAAATGAATTGTCATTTTTGTTCTTTCTTTAGTATTTTATTAAAAATATACATATTTTTTTTTCATTAAATTAACCACTTAAGCCCCGGAGTATTTGGCATTTTGGAATTTTTTTTTTTTTTTTTTGCACATATGTTCTGATACCTATGGAAGTGGAAAGCCAACCAGGGATGGAGACGCCTTGCTTACAGCTTGGTGGCTCATATAAAGTCCCACCGTGCGATTTTCGTGCGTTCTTGGTGGGTGCAGTTTTGATTTGACCTTAGTGTTTTCCATATACAGGGATGGAGACCAATAGCATGACCTGCTTGTCTCACATAAAGTCCCAAAAGGAAATTAGGGATTTCAAAGGCAGTGTGCTTTACAGGCCATGCCCCATACATAAAATCCCTTCCTATCTATATGCTGCATTCACCAAGGGGATGGAGGTGTAATGATTTTCAGCTGCTCTTTTCCAGTAAGAGGTATTGTACTTAGCTATGGTCATTTTAATTAAATGAATTGTCATTTTTGTTCTTTCTTTAGTATTTTATTAAAAATATACATTTTTTTTTTCATTAAATTAACCACTTAAGCCCCGGAGTATTTGGCATTTTGGAATGTTTTTTTTTTTTTGCACATATGTTCTGATACCTATGGAAGTGGAAAGCCAACCAGGGATGGAGACGCCTTGCTTACAGCTTGGTGGCTCATATAAAGTCCCACCGTGCGATTTTCGTGCGTTCTTGGTGGGTGCAGTTTTGATTTGACCTTAGTGTTTTCCATATACAGGGATGGAGACCAATAGCATGACCTGCTTGTCTCACATAAAGTCCCAAAAGGAAATTAGGGATTTCAAAGGCAGTGTGCTTTACAGGCCATGCCCCATACATAAAATCCCTTCCTATCTATATGCTGCATTCACCAAGGGGATGGAGGTGTAATGATTTTCAGCTGCTCTTTTCCAGTTTGCACCATGGTTATAATCTAATCATTTGAGTCTTTGAGACAACTGCCAGTTTGTGGATGGGGATGGGTTGGGGGAGGTTGGGCTGTCTCCCTCTCACCTGTTTCCCCCATCCACCCATTAGCGGCCATGTGCCTCCAGTGGAGGACACTAAATTAAGAGTGTAGGACTTCAGATATAATGGGGTGCCGTGCAGTGGCTCTGCAGCTTTCACATGCGTTTGCAAATGTGTGTCAACTAAACCCCTATTCTTTGTACCAAAAGACAGGTTTTATTTGGTTGGTGACAGACTGGAAGGTGAGTGTATCAGACTGGGGGCTGGCTGACTTTCATACACCTCTTACAATCCTTCAACCTTATTTTGTGTTTTGTTATAGGGATGAAGACGCCGGACAACACCAGCTTGGGTCTCATATAAAGTCCCACCTAGTCCAATATGTTTAAGGCATTGTACTTAGCTATGGTCATTTTAATTAAATGAATTGTCATTTTTGTTCTTTCTTTAGTATTTTATTAAAAATATACATTTTTTTTTTCAAAAAAACAAGATATTATAAAAACTGTTAAAAAACTAAAAAAAAAAAAAAAAAAAAAAAATTTTTTACTTGCAGTAGCCAGGATTCGAACCTGTCGCACTCTGTATGGGAGGCAAGACCGCTAACCATTGTACCAGCGAACTACTGCACTTAAATGAGCTGCAAAACTTCCCTAAATCTTCAATTATGCAGTGCCATAGTGAAAAGGTATTGTACTTAGCTATGGTCATTTTAATTAAATGAATTGTCATTTTTGTTCTTTCTTTAGTATTTTATTAAAAATATACATATTTTTTTTTCATTAAATTAACCACTTAAGCCCCGGAGTATTTGGCATTTTGGAATTTTTTTTTTTTTTGCACATATGTTCTGATACCTATGGAAGTGGAAAGCCAACCAGGGATGGAGACGCCTTGCTTACAGCTTGGTGGCTCATATAAAGTCCCACCGTGCGATTTTCGTGCGTTCTTGGTGGATGCAGTTTTGATTTGACCTTAGTGTTTTCCATATACAGGGATGGAGACCAATAGCATGACCTGCTTGTCTCACATAAAGTCCCAAAAGGAAATTAGGGATTTCAAAGGCAGTGTGCTTTACAGGCCATGCCCCATACATAAAATCCCTTCCTATCTATATGCTGCATTCACCAAGGGGATGGAGGTGTAATGATTTTCAGCTGCTCTTTTCCAGTAAGAGGTATTGTACTTAGCTATGGTCATTTTAATTAAATGAATTGTTATTTTTGTTCTTTCTTTAGTATTTTATTAAAAATATACATATTTTTTTTTCATTAAATTAACCACTTAAGCCCCGGAGTATTTGGCATTTTGGAATTTTTTTTTTTTTTTGCACATATGTTCTGATACCTATGGAAGTGGAAAGCCAACCAGGGATGGAGACGCCTTGCTTACAGCTTGGTGGCTCATATAAAGTCCCACCGTGCGATTTTCGTGCGTTCTTGGTGGATGCAGTTTTGATTTGACCTTAGTGTTTTCCATATACAGGGATGGAGACCAATAGCATGACCTGCTTGTCTCACATAAAGTCCCAAAAGGAAATTAGGGATTTCAAAGGCAGTGTGCTTTACAGGCCATGCCCCATACATAAAATCCCTTCCTATCTATATGCTGCATTTACCAAGGGGATGGAGGTGTAATGATTTTCAGCTGCTCTTTTCCAGTAAGAGGTATTGTACTTAGCTATGGTCATTTTAATTAAATGAATTGTCATTTTTGTTCTTTCTTTAGTATTTTATTAAAAATATACATATTTTTTTTCATTAAATTAACCACTTAAGCCCCGGAGTATTTGGCATTTTGGAATTTTTTTTTTTTTTGCACATATGTTCTGATACCTATGGAAGTGGAAAGCCAACCAGGGATGGAGACGCCTTGCTTACAGCTTGGTGGCTCATATAAAGTCCCACCGTGCGATTTTCGTGCGTTCTTGGTGGATGCAGTTTTGATTTGACCTTAGTGTTTTCCATATACAGGGATGGAGACCAATAGCATGACCTGCTTGTCTCACATAAAGTCCCAAAAGGAAATTAGGGATTTCAAAGGCAGTGTGCTTTACAGGCCATGCCCCATACATAAAATCCCTTCCTATCTATATGCTGCATTCACCAAGGGGATGGAGGTGTAATGATTTTCAGCTGCTCTTTTCCAGTAAGAGGTATTGTACTTAGCTATGGTCATTTTAATTAAATGAATTGTCATTTTTGTTCTTTCTTTAGTATTTTATTAAAAATATACATTTTTTTTTCAAAAAAACAAGATATTATAAAAACTGTTAAAAAACTTAAAAAAAAAAAAAAAAAAAAAATTTTTTACTTGCAATAGCCAGAATTCGAACCTGTCACACTCTGTATGGGAGGCAAGACCGCTAACCATTGTACCAGCGAACTACTGCACTTAAATAAGCTGCAAAACTTCCCTAAATCTTTAATTATGCAGTGCCATAGTGAAAAGGTATTGTACTTAGCTATGGTCATTTTAATTAAATGAATTGTCATTTTTGTTCTTTCTTTAGTATTTTATTAAAAATATACATATTTTTTTTTCATTAAATTAACCACTTAAGCCCCGGAGTATTTGGCATTTTGGAATTTTTTTTTTTTTTTGCACATATGTTCTGATACCTATGGAAGTGGAAAGCCAACCAGGGATGGAGACGCCTTGCTTACAGCTTGGTGGCTCATATAAAGTCCCACCGTGCGATTTTCGTGCGTTCTTGGTGGATGCAGTTTTGATTTGACCTTAGTGTTTTCCATATACAGGGATGGAGACCAATAGCATGACCTGCTTGTCTCACATAAAGTCCCAAAAGGAAATTAGGGATTTCAAAGGCAGTGTGCTTTACAGGCCATGCCCCATACATAAAATCCCTTCCTATCTATATGCTGCATTCACCAAGGGGATGGAGGTGTAATGATTTTCAGCTGCTCTTTTCCAGTAAGAGGTATTGTACTTAGCTATGGTCATTTTAATTAAATGAATTGTCATTTTTGTTCTTTCTTTAGTATTTTATTAAAAATATACATTTTTTTTTTCATTAAATTAACCACTTAAGCCCCGGAGTATTTGGCATTTTGGAATGTTTTTTTTTTTTTGCACATATGTTCTGATACCTATGGAAGTGGAAAGCCAACCAGGGATGGAGACGCCTTGCTTACAGCTTGGTGGCTCATATAAAGTCCCACCGTGCGATTTTCGTGCGTTCTTGGTGGATGCAGTTTTGATTTGACCTTAGTGTTTTCCATATACAGGGATGGAGACCAATAGCATGACCTGCTTGTCTCACATAAAGTCCCAAAAGGAAATTAGGGATTTCAAAGGCAGTGTGCTTTACAGGCCATGCCCCATACATAAAATCCCTTCCTATCTATATGCTGCATTCACCAAGGGGATGGAGGTGTAATGATTTTCAGCTGCTCTTTTCCAGTAAGAGGTATTGTACTTAGCTATGGTCATTTTAATTAAATGAATTGTCATTTTTGTTCTTTCTTTAGTATTTTATTAAAAATATACATTTTTTTTTCAAAAAAACAAGATATTATAAAAACTGTTAAAAAACTTAAAAAAAAAAAAAAAAAAATTTTTTACTTGCAGTAGCCAGGATTCGAACCTGTCACACTCTGTATGGGAGGCAAGACCGCTAACCATTGTACCAGCGAACTACTGCACTTAAATAAGCTGCAAAACTTCCCTAAATCTTCAATTATGCAGTGCCATAGTGAAAAGGTATTGTACTTAGCTATGGTCATTTTAATTAAATGAATTGTCATTTTTGTTCTTTCTTTAGTATTTTATTAAAAATATACATATTTTTTTTTCATTAAATTAACCACTTAAGCCCCGGAGTATTTGGCATTTTGGAATTTTTTTTTTTTTTTGCACATATGTTCTGATACCTATGGAAGTGGAAAGCCAACCAGGGATGGAGACGCCTTGCTTACAGCTTGGTGGCTCATATAAAGTCCCACCGTGCGATTTTCGTGCGTTCTTGGTGGATGCAGTTTTGATTTGACCTTAGTGTTTTCCATATACAGGGATGGAGACCAATAGCATGGCCTGCTTGTCTCACATAAAGTCCCAAAAGGAAATTAGGGATTTCAAAGGCAGTGTGCTTTACAGGCCATGCCCCATACATAAAATCCCTTCCTATCTATATGCTGCATTCACCAAGGGGATGGAGGTGTAATGATTTTCAGCTGCTCTTTTCCAGTAAGAGGTATTGTACTTAGCTATGGTCATTTTAATTAAATGAATTGTCATTTTTGTTCTTTCTTTAGTATTTTATTAAAAATATACATTTTTTTTTTCATTAAATTAACCACTTAAGCCCCGGAGTATTTGGCATTTTGGAATGTTTTTTTTTTTTTGCACATATGTTCTGATACCTATGGAAGTGGAAAGCCAACCAGGGATGGAGACGCCTTGCTTACAGCTTGGTGGCTCATATAAAGTCCCACCGTGCGATTTTCGTGCGTTCTTGGTGGGTGCAGTTTTGATTTGACCTTAGTGTTTTCCATATACAGGGATGGAGACCAATAGCATGACCTGCTTGTCTCACATAAAGTCCCAAAAGGAAATTAGGGATTTCAAAGGCAGTGTGCTTTACAGGCCATGCCCCATACATAAAATCCCTTCCTATCTATATGCTGCATTCACCAAGGGGATGGAGGTGTAATGATTTTCAGCTGCTCTTTTCCAGTTTGCACCATGGTTATAATCTAATCATTTGAGTCTTTGAGACAACTGCCAGTTTGTGGATGGGGATGGGTTGGGGGAGGTTGGGCTGTCTCCCTCTCACCTGTTTCCCCCATCCACCCATTAGCGGCCATGTGCCTCCAGTGGAGGACACTAAATTAAGAGTGTAGGACTTCAGATATAATGGGGTGCCGTGCAGTGGCTCTGCAGCTTTCACATGCGTTTGCAAATGTGTGTCAACTAAACCCCTATTCTTTGTACCAAAAGACAGGTTTTATTTGGTTGGTGACAGACTGGAAGGTGAGTGTATCAGACTGGGGGCTGGCTGACTTTCATACACCTCTTACAATCCTTCAACCTTATTTTGTGTTTTGTTATAGGGATGAAGACGCCGGACAACACCAGCTTGGGTCTCATATAAAGTCCCACCTAGTCCAATATGTTTAAGGCATTGTACTTAGCTATGGTCATTTTAATTAAATGAATTGTCATTTTTGTTCTTTCTTTAGTATTTTATTAAAAATATACATTTTTTTTTCAAAAAAACAAGATATTATAAAAACTGTTAAAAAACTTAAAAAAAATTTTTACTTGCAGTAGCCAGGATTCGAACCTGTCGCACTCTGTATGGGAGGCAAGACCGCTAACCATTGTACCAGCGAACTACTGCACTTGAATATGCTGCAAAACTTCCCTAAATCTTCAATTATGCAGTGCCATAGTGAAAAGGTATTGTACTTAGCTATGGTCATTTTAATTAAATGAATTGTCATTTTTGTTCTTTCTTTAGTATTTTATTAAAAATATACATATTTTTTTTTCATTAAATTAACCACTTAAGCCCCGGAGTATTTGGCATTTTGGAATTTTTTTTTTTTTGCACATATGTTCTGATACCTATGGAAGTGGAAAGCCAACCAGGGATGGAGACGCCTTGCTTACAGCTTGGTGGCTCATATAAAGTCCCACCGTGCGATTTTCGTGCTTTCTTGGTGGATGCAGTTTTGATTTGACCTTAGTGTTTTCCATATACAGGGATGGAGACCAATAGCATGACCTGCTTGTCTCACATAAAGTCCCAAAAGGAAATTAGGGATTTCAAAGGCAGTGTGCTTTACAGGCCATGCCCCATACATAAAATCCCTTCCTATCTATATGCTGCATTCACCAAGGGGATGGAGGTGTAATGATTTTCAGCTGCTCTTTTCCAGTAAGAGGTATTGTACTTAGCTATGGTCATTTTAATTAAATGAATTGTCATTTTTGTTCTTTCTTTAGTATTTTATTAAAAATATACATATTTTTTTTTCATTAAATTAACCACTTAAGCCCCGGAGTATTTGGCATTTTGGAATTTTTTTTTTTTTGCACATATGTTCTGATACCTATGGAAGTGGAAAGCCAACCAGGGATGGAGACGCCTTGCTTACAGCTTGGTGGCTCATATAAAGTCCCACCGTGCGATTTTCGTGCGTTCTTGGTGGATGCAGTTTTGATTTGACCTTAGTGTTTTCCATATACAGGGATGGAGACCAATAGCATGACCTGCTTGTCTCACATAAAGTCCCAAAAGGAAATTAGGGATTTCAAAGGCAGTGTGCTTTACAGGCCATGCCCCATACATAAAATCCCTTCCTATCTATATGCTGCATTCACCAAGGGGATGGAGGTGTAATGATTTTCAGCTGCTCTTTTCCAGTAAGAGGTATTGTACTTAGCTATGGTCATTTTAATTAAATGAATTGTCATTTTTGTTCTTTCTTTAGTATTTTATTAAAAATATACATATTATTTTTTCATTAAATTAACCACTTAAGCCCCGGAGTATTTGGCATTTTGGAATTTTTTTTTTTTTTTGCACATATGTTCTGATACCTATGGAAGTGGAAAGCCAACCAGGGATGGAGACGCCTTGCTTACAGCTTGGTGGCTCATATAAAGTCCCACCGTGCGATTTTCGTGCGTTCTTGGTGGATGCAGTTTTGATTTGACCTTAGTGTTTTCCATATACAGGGATGGAGACCAATAGCATGACCTGCTTGTCTCACATAAAGTCCCAAAAGGAAATTAGGGATTTCAAAGGCAGTGTGCTTTACAGGCCATGCCCCATACATAAAATCCCTTCCTATCTATATGCTGCATTCACCAAGGGGATGGAGGTGTAATGATTTTCAGCTGCTCTTTTCCAGTAAGAGGTATTGTACTTAGCTATGGTCATTTTAATTAAATGAATTGTCATTTTTGTTCTTTCTTTAGTATTTTATTAAAAATATACATTTTTTTTTCAAAAAAACAAGATATTATAAAAACTGTTAAAAAACTTAAAAAAAAAAAAAAAAAATTTTTTACTTGCAGTAGCCAGGATTCGAACCTGTCACACTCTGTATGGGAGGCAAGACCGCTAACCATTGTACCAGCGAACTACTGCACTTAAATAAGCTGCAAAACTTCCCTAAATCTTCAATTATGCAGTGCCATAGTGAAAAGGTATTGTACTTAGCTATGGTCATTTTAATTAAATGAATTGTCATTTTTGTTCTTTCTTTAGTATTTTATTAAAAATATACATATTTTTTTTTCATTAAATTAACCACTTAAGCCCCGGAGTATTTGGCATTTTGGAATTTTTTTTTTTTTTTGCACATATGTTCTGATACCTATGGAAGTGGAAAGCCAACCAGGGATGGAGACGCCTTGCTTACAGCTTGGTGGCTCATATAAAGTCCCACCGTGCGATTTTCGTGCGTTCTTGGTGGATGCAGTTTTGATTTGACCTTAGTGTTTTCCATATACAGGGATGGAGACCAATAGCATGACCTGCTTGTCTCACATAAAGTCCCAAAAGGAAATTAGGGATTTCAAAGGCAGTGTGCTTTACAGGCCATGCCCCATACATAAAATCCCTTCCTATCTATATGCTGCATTCACCAAGGGGATGGAGGTGTAATGATTTTCAGCTGCTCTTTTCCAGTAAGAGGTATTGTACTTAGCTATGGTCATTTTAATTAAATGAATTGTCATTTTTGTTCTTTCTTTAGTATTTTATTAAAAATATACATTTTTTTTTTCATTAAATTAACCACTTAAGCCCCGGAGTATTTGGCATTTTGGAATGTTTTTTTTTTTTTGCACATATGTTCTGATACCTATGGAAGTGGAAAGCCAACCAGGGATGGAGACGCCTTGCTTACAGCTTGGTGGCTCATATAAAGTCCCACCGTGCGATTTTCGTGCGTTCTTGGTGGGTGCAGTTTTGATTTGACCTTAGTGTTTTCCATATACAGGGATGGAGACCAATAGCATGACCTGCTTGTCTCACATAAAGTCCCAAAAGGAAATTAGGGATTTCAAAGGCAGTGTGCTTTACAGGCCATGCCCCATACATAAAATCCCTTCCTATCTATATGCTGCATTCACCAAGGGGATGGAGGTGTAATGATTTTCAGCTGCTCTTTTCCAGTAAGAGGTATTGTACTTAGCTATGGTCATTATAATTAAATGAATTGTCATTTTTGTTCTTTCTTTAGTATTTTATTACAAATATACATTTTTTTTTCAAAAAAACAAGATATTATAAAAACTGTTAAAAAACTTAAAAAAAAAAAAAAAAAAAAAAAATTTTTTACTTGCAGTAGCCAGGATTCGAACCTGTCGCACTCTGTATGGGAGGCAAGACCGCTAACCATTATACCAGCGAACTACTGCACTTAAATAAGCTGCAAAACTTCCCTAAATCTTCAATTATGCAGTGCCATAGTGAAAAGGTATTGTACTTAGCTATGGTCATTTTAATTAAATGAATTGTCATTTTTGTTCTTTCTTTAGTATTTTATTAAAAATATACATATATTTTTTTTCATTAAATTAACCACTTAAGCCCCGGAGTATTTGGCATTTTGGAATTTTTTTTTTTTTTTTGCACATATGTTCTGATACCTATGGAAGTGGAAAGCCAACCAGGGATGGAGACGCCTTGCTTACAGCTTGGTGGCTCATATAAAGTCCCACCGTGCGATTTTCGTGCGTTCTTGGTGGATGCAGTTTTGATTTGACCTTAGTGTTTTCCATATACAGGGATGGAGACCAATAGCATGACCTGCTTGTCTCACATAAAGTCCCAAAAGGAAATTAGGGATTTCAAAGGCAGTGTGCTTTACAGGCCATGCCCCATACATAAAATCCCTTCCTATCTATATGCTGCATTTACCAAGGGGATGGAGGTGTAATGATTTTCAGCTGCTCTTTTCCAGTAAGAGGTATTGTACTTAGCTATGGTCATTTTAATTAAATGAATTGTCATTTTTGTTCTTTCTTTAGTATTTTATTAAAAATATACATATTTTTTTTCATTAAATTAACCACTTAAGCCCCGGAGTATTTGGCATTTTGGAATTTTTTTTTTTTTTTGCACATATGTTCTGATACCTATGGAAGTGGAAAGCCAACCAGGGATGGAGACGCCTTGCTTACAGCTTGGTGGCTCATATAAAGTCCCACCGTGCGATTTTCGTGCGTTCTTGGTGGATGCAGTTTTGATTTGACCTTAGTGTTTTCCATATACAGGGATGGAGACCAATAGCATGACCTGCTTGTCTCACATAAAGTCCCAAAAGGAAATTAGGGATTTCAAAGGCAGTGTGCTTTACAGGCCATGCCCCATACATAAAATCCCTTCCTATCTATATGCTGCATTCACCAAGGGGATGGAGGTGTAATGATTTTCAGCTGCTCTTTTCCAGTAAGAGGTATTGTACTTAGCTATGGTCATTTTAATTAAATGAATTGTCATTTTTGTTCTTTCTTTAGTATTTTATTAAAAATATACATATTTTTTTTTCATTAAATTAACCACTTAAGCCCCGGAGTATTTGGCATTTTGGAATGTTTTTTTTTTTTTGCACATATGTTCTGATACCTATGGAAGTGGAAAGCCAACCAGGGATGGAGACGCCTTGCTTACAGCTTGGTGGCTCATATAAAGTCCCACCGTGCGATTTTCGTGCGTTCTTGGTGGATGCAGTTTTGATTTGACCTTAGTGTTTTCCATATACAGGGATGGAGACCAATAGCATGACCTGCTTGTCTCACATAAAGTCCCAAAAGGAAATTAGGGATTTCAAAGGCAGTGTGCTTTACAGGCCATGCCCCATACATAAAATCCCTTCCTATCTATATGCTGCATTCACCAAGGGGATGGAGGTGTAATGATTTTCAGCTGCTCTTTTCCAGTTTGCACCATGGTTATAATCTAATCATTTGAGTCTTTGAGACAACTGCCAGTTTGTGGATGGGGATGGGTTGGGGGAGGTTGGGCTGTCTCCCTCTCACCTGTTTCCCCCATCCACCCATTAGCGGCCATGTGCCTCCAGTGGAGGACACTAAATTAAGAGTGTAGGACTTCAGATATAATGGGGTGCCGTGCAGTGGCTCTGCAGCTTTCACATGCGTTTGCAAATGTGTGTCAACTAAACCCCTATTCTTTGTACCAAAAGACAGGTTTTATTTGGTTGGTGACAGACTGGAAGGTGAGTGTATCAGACTGGGGGCTGGCTGACTTTCATACACCTCTTACAATCCTTCAACCTTATTTTGTGTTTTGTTATAGGGATGAAGACGCCGGACAACACCAGCTTGGGTCTCATATAAAGTCCCACCTAGTCCAATATGTTTAAGGCATTGTACTTAGCTATGGTCATTTTAATTAAATGAATTGTCATTTTTGTTCTTTCTTTAGTATTTTATTAAAAATATACATTTTTTTTTCAAAAAAACAAGATATTATAAAAACTGTTAAAAAACTTAAAAAAAATTTTTACTTGCAGTAGCCAGGATTCGAACCTGTCGCACTCTGTATGGGAGGCAAGACCGCTAACCATTGTACCAGCGAACTACTGCACTTGAATATGCTGCAAAACTTCCCTAAATCTTCAATTATGCAGTGCCATAGTGAAAAGGTATTGTACTTAGCTATGGTCATTTTAATTAAATGAATTGTCATTTTTGTTCTTTCTTTAGTATTTTATTAAAAATATACATATTTTTTTTTCATTAAATTAACCACTTAAGCCCCGGAGTATTTGGCATTTTGGAATTTTTTTTTTTTTGCACATATGTTCTGATACCTATGGAAGTGGAAAGCCAACCAGGGATGGAGACGCCTTGCTTACAGCTTGGTGGCTCATATAAAGTCCCACCGTGCGATTTTCGTGCTTTCTTGGTGGATGCAGTTTTGATTTGACCTTAGTGTTTTCCATATACAGGGATGGAGACCAATAGCATGACCTGCTTGTCTCACATAAAGTCCCAAAAGGAAATTAGGGATTTCAAAGGCAGTGTGCTTTACAGGCCATGCCCCATACATAAAATCCCTTCCTATCTATATGCTGCATTCACCAAGGGGATGGAGGTGTAATGATTTTCAGCTGCTCTTTTCCAGTAAGAGGTATTGTACTTAGCTATGGTCATTTTAATTAAATGAATTGTCATTTTTGTTCTTTCTTTAGTATTTTATTAAAAATATACATATTTTTTTTTCATTAAATTAACCACTTAAGCCCCGGAGTATTTGGCATTTTGGAATTTTTTTTTTTTTTGCACATATGTTCTGATACCTATGGAAGTGGAAAGCCAACCAGGGATGGAGACGCCTTGCTTACAGCTTGGTGGCTCATATAAAGTCCCACCGTGCGATTTTCGTGCGTTCTTGGTGGATGCAGTTTTGATTTGACCTTAGTGTTTTCCATATACAGGGATGGAGACCAATAGCATGACCTGCTTGTCTCACATAAAGTCCCAAAAGGAAATTAGGGATTTCAAAGGCAGTGTGCTTTACAGGCCATGCCCCATACATAAAATCCCTTCCTATCTATATGCTGCATTCACCAAGGGGATGGAGGTGTAATGATTTTCAGCTGCTCTTTTCCAGTAAGAGGTATTGTACTTAGCTATGGTCATTTTAATTAAATGAATTGTCATTTTTGTTCTTTCTTTAGTATTTTATTAAAAATATACATATTTTTTTTTCATTAAATTAACCACTTAAGCCCCGGAGTATTTGGCATTTTGGAATTTTTTTTTTTTTTTGCACATATGTTCTGATACCTATGGAAGTGGAAAGCCAACCAGGGATGGAGACGCCTTGCTTACAGCTTGGTGGCTCATATAAAGTCCCACCGTGCGATTTTCGTGCGTTCTTGGTGGATGCAGTTTTGATTTGACCTTAGTGTTTTCCATATACAGGGATGGAGACCAATAGCATGACCTGCTTGTCTCACATAAAGTCCCAAAAGGAAATTAGGGATTTCAAAGGCAGTGTGCTTTACAGGCCATGCCCCATACATAAAATCCCTTCCTATCTATATGCTGCATTCACCAAGGGGATGGAGGTGTAATGATTTTCAGCTGCTCTTTTCCAGTTTGCACCATGGTTATAATCTAATCATTTGAGTCTTTGAGACAACTGCCAGTTTGTGGATGGGGATGGGTTGGGGGAGGTTGGGCTGTCTCCCTCTCACCTGTTTCCCCCATCCACCCATTAGCGGCCATGTGCCTCCAGTGGAGGACACTAAATTAAGAGTGTAGGACTTCAGATATAATGGGGTGCCGTGCAGTGGCTCTGCAGCTTTCACATGCGTTTGCAAATGTGTGTCAACTAAACCCCTATTCTTTGTACCAAAAGACAGGTTTTATTTGGTTGGTGACAGACTGGAAGGTGAGTGTATCAGACTGGGGGCTGGCTGACTTTCATACACCTCTTACAATCCTTCAACCTTATTTTGTGTTTTGTTATAGGGATGAAGACGCCGGACAACACCAGCTTGGGTCTCATATAAAGTCCCACCTAGTCCAATATGTTTAAGGCATTGTACTTAGCTATGGTCATTTTAATTAAATGAATTGTCATTTTTGTTCTTTCTTTAGTATTTTATTAAAAATATACATATTTTTTTTTCATTAAATTAACCACTTAAGCCCCGGAGTATTTGGCATTTTGGAATTTTTTTTTTTTTTTGCACATATGTTCTGATACCTATGGAAGTGGAAAGCCAACCAGGGATGGAGACGCCTTGCTTACAGCTTGGTGGCTCATATAAAGTCCCACCGTGCGATTTTCGTGCGTTCTTGGTGGATGCAGTTTTGATTTGACCTTAGTGTTTTCCATATACAGGGATGGAGACCAATAGCATGACCTGCTTGTCTCACATAAAGTCCCAAAAGGAAATTAGGGATTTCAAAGGCAGTGTGCTTTACAGGCCATGCCCCATACATAAAATCCCTTCCTATCTATATGCTGCATTCACCAAGGGGATGGAGGTGTAATGATTTTCAGCTGCTCTTTTCCAGTAAGAGGTATTGTACTTAGCTATGGTCATTATAATTAAATGAATTGTCATTTTTGTTCTTTCTTTAGTATTTTATTACAAATATACATTTTTTTTTCAAAAAAACAAGATATTATAAAAACTGTTAAAAAACTTAAAAAAAAAAAAAAAAAAAAAAAATTTTTTACTTGCAGTAGCCAGGATTCGAACCTGTCGCACTCTGTATGGGAGGCAAGACCGCTAACCATTGTACCAGCGAACTACTGCACTTAAATAAGCTGCAAAACTTCCCTAAATCTTCAATTATGCAGTGCCATAGTGAAAAGGTATTGTACTTAGCTATGGTCATTTTAATTAAATGAATTGTCATTTTTGTTCTTTCTTTAGTATTTTATTAAAAATATACATATATTTTTTTTCATTAAATTAACCACTTAAGCCCCGGAGTATTTGGCATTTTGGAATTTTTTTTTTTTTTTGCACATATGTTCTGATACCTATGGAAGTGGAAAGCCAACCAGGGATGGAGACGCCTTGCTTACAGCTTGGTGGCTCATATAAAGTCCCACCGTGCGATTTTCGTGCGTTCTTGGTGGATGCAGTTTTGATTTGACCTTAGTGTTTTCCATATACAGGGATGGAGACCAATAGCATGACCTGCTTGTCTCACATAAAGTCCCAAAAGGAAATTAGGGATTTCAAAGGCAGTGTGCTTTACAGGCCATGCCCCATACATAAAATCCCTTCCTATCTATATGCTGCATTTACCAAGGGGATGGAGGTGTAATGATTTTCAGCTGCTCTTTTCCAGTAAGAGGTATTGTACTTAGCTATGGTCATTTTAATTAAATGAATTGTCATTTTTGTTCTTTCTTTAGTATTTTATTAAAAATATACATATTTTTTTTCATTAAATTAACCACTTAAGCCCCGGAGTATTTGGCATTTTGGAATTTTTTTTTTTTTTGCACATATGTTCTGATACCTATGGAAGTGGAAAGCCAACCAGGGATGGAGACGCCTTGCTTACAGCTTGGTGGCTCATATAAAGTCCCACCGTGCGATTTTCGTGCGTTCTTGGTGGATGCAGTTTTGATTTGACCTTAGTGTTTTCCATATACAGGGATGGAGACCAATAGCATGACCTGCTTGTCTCACATAAAGTCCCAAAAGGAAATTAGGGATTTCAAAGGCAGTGTGCTTTACAGGCCATGCCCCATACATAAAATCCCTTCCTATCTATATGCTGCATTCACCAAGGGGATGGAGGTGTAATGATTTTCAGCTGCTCTTTTCCAGTAAGAGGTATTGTACTTAGCTATGGTCATTTTAATTAAATGAATTGTCATTTTTGTTCTTTCTTTAGTATTTTATTAAAAATATACATTTTTTTTTTCATTAAATTAACCACTTAAGCCCCGGAGTATTTGGCATTTTGGAATGTTTTTTTTTTTTTGCACATATGTTCTGATACCTATGGAAGTGGAAAGCCAACCAGGGATGGAGACGCCTTGCTTACAGCTTGGTGGCTCATATAAAGTCCCACCGTGCGATTTTCGTGCGTTCTTGGTGGATGCAGTTTTGATTTGACCTTAGTGTTTTCCATATACAGGGATGGAGACCAATAGCATGACCTGCTTGTCTCACATAAAGTCCCAAAAGGAAATTAGGGATTTCAAAGGCAGTGTGCTTTACAGGCCATGCCCCATACATAAAATCCCTTCCTATCTATATGCTGCATTCACCAAGGGGATGGAGGTGTAATGATTTTCAGCTGCTCTTTTCCAGTTTGCACCATGGTTATAATCTAATCATTTGAGTCTTTGAGACAACTGCCAGTTTGTGGATGGGGATGGGTTGGGGGAGGTTGGGCTGTCTCCCTCTCACCTGTTTCCCCCATCCACCCATTAGCGGCCATGTGCCTCCAGTGGAGGACACTAAATTAAGAGTGTAGGACTTCAGATATAATGGGGTGCCGTGCAGTGGCTCTGCAGCTTTCACATGCGTTTGCAAATGTGTGTCAACTAAACCCCTATTCTTTGTACCAAAAGACAGGTTTTATTTGGTTGGTGACAGACTGGAAGGTGAGTGTATCAGACTGGGGGCTGGCTGACTTTCATACACCTCTTACAATCCTTCAACCTTATTTTGTGTTTTGTTATAGGGATGAAGACGCCGGACAACACCAGCTTGGGTCTCATATAAAGTCCCACCTAGTCCAATATGTTTAAGGCATTGTACTTAGCTATGGTCATTTTAATTAAATGAATTGTCATTTTTGTTCTTTCTTTAGTATTTTATTAAAAATATACATTTTTTTTTCAAAAAAACAAGATATTATAAAAACTGTTAAAAAACTTAAAAAAATTTTTTACTTGCAGTAGCCAGGATTCGAACCTGTCGCACTCTGTATGGGAGGCAAGACCGCTAACCATTGTACCAGGGAACTACTGCACTTGAATAAGCTGCAAAACTTCCCTAAATCTTCAATTATGCAGTGCCATAGTGAAAAGGTATTGTACTTAGCTATGGTCATTTTAATTAAATGAATTGTCATTTTTGTTCTTTCTTTAGTATTTTATTAAAAATATACATATTTTTTTTTCATTAAATTAACCACTTAAGCCCCGGAGTATTTGGCATTTTGGAATTTTTTTTTTTTTGCACATATGTTCTGATACCTATGGAAGTGGAAAGCCAACCAGGGATGGAGACGCCTTGCTTACAGCTTGGTGGCTCATATAAAGTCCCACCGTGCGATTTTCGTGCTTTCTTGGTGGATGCAGTTTTGATTTGACCTTAGTGTTTTCCATATACAGGGATGGAGACCAATAGCATGACCTGCTTGTCTCACATAAAGTCCCAAAAGGAAATTAGGGATTTCAAAGGCAGTGTGCTTTACAGGCCATGCCCCATACATAAAATCCCTTCCTATCTATATGCTGCATTCACCAAGGGGATGGAGGTGTAATGATTTTCAGCTGCTCTTTTCCAGTAAGAGGTATTGTACTTAGCTATGGTCATTTTAATTAAATGAATTGTCATTTTTGTTCTTTCTTTAGTATTTTATTAAAAATATACATATATTTTTTTTCATTAAATTAACCACTTAAGCCCCGGAGTATTTGGCATTTTGGAATTTTTTTTTTTTTTGCACATATGTTCTGATACCTATGGAAGTGGAAAGCCAACCAGGGATGGAGACGCCTTGCTTACAGCTTGGTGGCTCATATAAAGTCCCACCGTGCGATTTTCGTGCGTTCTTGGTGGATGCAGTTTTGATTTGACCTTAGTGTTTTCCATATACAGGGATGGAGACCAATAGCATGACCTGCTTGTCTCACATAAAGTCCCAAAAGGAAATTAGGGATTTCAAAGGCAGTGTGCTTTACAGGCCATGCCCCATACATAAAATCCCTTCCTATCTATATGCTGCATTCACCAAGGGGATGGAGGTGTAATGATTTTCAGCTGCTCTTTTCCAGTAAGAGGTATTGTACTTAGCTATGGTCATTTTAATTAAATGAATTGTCATTTTTGTTCTTTCTTTAGTATTTTATTAAAAATATACATATTTTTTTTTCATTAAATTAACCACTTAAGCCCCGGAGTATTTGGCATTTTGGAATTTTTTTTTTTTTTTGCACATATGTTCTGATACCTATGGAAGTGGAAAGCCAACCAGGGATGGAGACGCCTTGCTTACAGCTTGGTGGCTCATATAAAGTCCCACCGTGCGATTTTCGTGCGTTCTTGGTGGATGCAGTTTTGATTTGACCTTAGTGTTTTCCATATACAGGGATGGAGACCAATAGCATGACCTGCTTGTCTCACATAAAGTCCCAAAAGGAAATTAGGGATTTCAAAGGCAGTGTGCTTTACAGGCCATGCCCCATACATAAAATCCCTTCCTATCTATATGCTGCATTCACCAAGGGGATGGAGGTGTAATGATTTTCAGCTGCTCTTTTCCAGTAAGAGGTATTGTACTTAGCTATGGTCATTTTAATTAAATGAATTGTCATTTTTGTTCTTTCTTTAGTATTTTATTAAAAATATACATATTTTTTTTTCATTAAATTAACCACTTAAGCCCCGGAGTATTTGGCATTTTGGAATTTTTTTTTTTTTTTGCACATATGTTCTGATACCTATGGAAGTGGAAAGCCAACCAGGGATGGAGACGCCTTGCTTACAGCTTGGTGGCTCATATAAAGTCCCACCGTGCGATTTTCGTGCGTTCTTGGTGGATGCAGTTTTGATTTGACCTTAGTGTTTTCCATATACAGGGATGGAGACCAATAGCATGACCTGCTTGTCTCACATAAAGTCCCAAAAGGAAATTAGGGATTTCAAAGGCAGTGTGCTTTACAGGCCATGCCCCATACATAAAATCCCTTCCTATCTATATGCTGCATTCACCAAGGGGATGGAGGTGTAATGATTTTCAGCTGCTCTTTTCCAGTAAGAGGTATTGTACTTAGCTATGGTCATTTTAATTAAATGAATTGTCATTTTTGTTCTTATTGTTCTGATACCTATGGAAGTGGAAAGCCAACCAGGGATGGAGACGCCTTGCTTACAGCTTGGTGGCTCATATAAAGTCCCACCGTGCGATTTTCGTGCGTTCTTGGTGGATGCAGTTTTGATTTGACCTTAGTGTTTTCCATATACAGGGATGGAGACCAATAGCATGACCTGCTTGTCTCACATAAAGTCCCAAAAGGAAATTAGGGATTTCAAAGGCAGTGTGCTTTACAGGCCATGCCCCATACATAAAATCCCTTCCTATCTATATGCTGCATTCACCAAGGGGATGGAGGTGTAATGATTTTCAGCTGCTCTTTTCCAGTTTGCACCATGGTTATAATCTAATCATTTGAGTCTTTGAGACAACTGCCAGTTTGTGGATGGGGATGGGTTGGGGGAGGTTGGGCTGTCTCCCTCTCACCTGTTTCCCCCATCCACCCATTAGCGGCCATGTGCCTCCAGTGGAGGACACTAAATTAAGAGTGTAGGACTTCAGATATAATGGGGTGCCGTGCAGTGGCTCTGCAGCTTTCACATGCGTTTGCAAATGTGTGTCAACTAAACCCCTATTCTTTGTACCAAAAGACAGGTTTTATTTGGTTGGTGACAGACTGGAAGGTGAGTGTATCAGACTGGGGGCTGGCTGACTTTCATACACCTCTTACAATCCTTCAACCTTATTTTGTGTTTTGTTATAGGGATGAAGACGCCGGACAACACCAGCTTGGGTCTCATATAAAGTCCCACCTAGTCCAATATGTTTAAGGCATTGTACTTAGCTATGGTCATTTTAATTGAATGAATTGTCATTTTTGTTCTTTCTTTAGTATTTTATTAAAAATATACATTTTTTTTTTCAAAAAAACAAGATATTATAAAAACTGTTAAAAAACTTAAAAAAATTTTTTACTTGCAGTAGCCAGGATTCGAACCTGTCGCACTCTGTATGGGAGGCAAGACCGCTAACCATTGTACCAGCGAACTACTGCACTTAAATAAGCTGCAAAACTTCCCTAAATCTTCAATTATGCAGTGCCATAGTGAAAAGGTATTGTACTTAGCTATGGTCATTTTAATTAAATGAATTGTCATTTTTGTTCTTTCTTTAGTATTTTATTAAAAATATACATATTTTTTTTTCATTAAATTAACCACTTAAGCCCCGGAGTATTTGGCATTTTGGAATTTTTTTTTTTTTTGCACATATGTTCTGATACCTATGGAAGTGGAAAGCCAACCAGGGATGGAGACGCCTTGCTTACAGCTTGGTGGCTCATATAAAGTCCCACCGTGCGATTTTCGTGCGTTCTTGGTGGATGCAGTTTTGATTTGACCTTAGTGTTTTCCATATACAGGGATGGAGACCAATAGCATGACCTGCTTGTCTCACATAAAGTCCCAAAAGGAAATTAGGGATTTCAAAGGCAGTGTGCTTTACAGGCCATGCCCCATACATAAAATCCCTTCCTATCTATATGCTGCATTTACCAAGGGGATGGAGGTGTAATGATTTTCAGCTGCTCTTTTCCAGTAAGAGGTATTGTACTTAGCTATGGTCATTTTAATTAAATGAATTGTCATTTTTGTTCTTTCTTTAGTATTTTATTAAAAATATAAATTTTTTTTTTCAAAAAAACAAGATATTATAAAAACTGTTAAAAAACTTAAAAAAAAAAAAAAAAAAAAAAAATTTTTTACTTGCAGTAGCCAGGATTCGAACCTGTCACACTCTGTATGGGAGGCAAGACCGCTAACCATTGTACCAGCGAACTACTGCACTTAAATAAGCTGCAAAACTTCCCTAAATCTTCAATTATGCAGTGCCATAGTGAAAAGGTATTGTACTTAGCTATGGTCATTTTAATTAAATGAATTGTCATTTTTGTTCTTTCTTTAGTATTTTATTAAAAATATACATATTTTTTTTCATTAAATTAACCACTTAAGCCCCGGAGTATTTGGCATTTTGGAATTTTTTTTTTTTTTGCACATATGTTCTGATACCTATGGAAGTGGAAAGCCAACCAGGGATGGAGATGCCTTGCTTACAGCTTGGTGGCTCATATAAAGTCCCACCGTGCGATTTTCGTGCGTTCTTGGTGGATGCAGTTTTGATTTGACCTTAGTGTTTTCCATATACAGGGATGGAGACCAATAGCATGACCTGCTTGTCTCACATAAAGTCCCAAAAGGAAATTAGGGATTTCAAAGGCAGTGTGCTTTACAGGCCATGCCCCATACATAAAATCCCTTCCTATCTATATGCTGCATTCACCAAGGGGATGGAGGTGTAATGATTTTCAGCTGCTCTTTTCCAGTAAGAGGTATTGTACTTAGCTATGGTCATTTTAATTAAATGAATTGTCATTTTTGTTCTTTCTTTAGTATTTTATTAAAAATATACATATTTTTTTTTCATTAAATTAACCACTTAAGCCCCGGAGTATTTGGCATTTTGGAATTTTTTTTTTTTTTGCACATATGTTCTGATACCTATGGAAGTGGAAAGCCAACCAGGGATGGAGACGCCTTGCTTACAGCTTGGTGGCTCATATAAAGTCCCACCGTGCGATTTTCGTGCGTTCTTGGTGGATGCAGTTTTGATTTGACCTTAGTGTTTTCCATATACAGGGATGGAGACCAATAGCATGACCTGCTTGTCTCACATAAAGTCCCAAAAGGAAATTAGGGATTTCAAAGGCAGTGTGCTTTACAGGCCATGCCCCATACATAAAATCCCTTCCTATCTATATGCTGCATTTACCAAGGGGATGGAGGTGTAATGATTTTCAGCTGCTCTTTTCCAGTAAGAGGTATTGTACTTAGCTATGGTCATTTTAATTAAATGAATTGTCATTTTTGTTCTTTCTTTAGTATTTTATTAAAAATATAAATTTTTTTTTTCAAAAAAACAAGATATTATAAAAACTGTTAAAAAACTTAAAAAAAAAAAAAAAAAAAAAAAATTTTTTACTTGCAGTAGCCAGGATTCGAACCTGTCACACTCTGTATGGGAGGCAAGACCGCTAACCATTGTACCAGCGAACTACTGCACTTAAATAAGCTGCAAAACTTCCCTAAATCTTCAATTATGCAGTGCCATAGTGAAAAGGTATTGTACTTAGCTATGGTCATTTTAATTAAATGAATTGTCATTTTTGTTCTTTCTTTAGTATTTTATTAAAAATATACATATTTTTTTTCATTAAATTAACCACTTAAGCCCCGGAGTATTTGGCATTTTGGAATTTTTTTTTTTTTTGCACATATGTTCTGATACCTATGGAAGTGGAAAGCCAACCAGGGATGGAGATGCCTTGCTTACAGCTTGGTGGCTCATATAAAGTCCCACCGTGCGATTTTCGTGCGTTCTTGGTGGATGCAGTTTTGATTTGACCTTAGTGTTTTCCATATACAGGGATGGAGACCAATAGCATGACCTGCTTGTCTCACATAAAGTCCCAAAAGGAAATTAGGGATTTCAAAGGCAGTGTGCTTTACAGGCCATGCCCCATACATAAAATCCCTTCCTATCTATATGCTGCATTCACCAAGGGGATGGAGGTGTAATGATTTTCAGCTGCTCTTTTCCAGTAAGAGGTATTGTACTTAGCTATGGTCATTTTAATTAAATGAATTGTCATTTTTGTTCTTTCTTTAGTATTTTATTAAAAATATACATTTTTTTTTTCATTAAATTAACCACTTAAGCCCCGGAGTATTTGGCATTTTGGAATGTTTTTTTTTTTTTGCACATATGTTCTGATACCTATGGAAGTGGAAAGCCAACCAGGGATGGAGACGCCTTGCTTACAGCTTGGTGGCTCATATAAAGTCCCACCGTGCGATTTTCGTGCGTTCTTGGTGGATGCAGTTTTGATTTGACCTTAGTGTTTTCCATATACAGGGATGGAGACCAATAGCATGACCTGCTTGTCTCACATAAAGTCCCAAAAGGAAATTAGGGATTTCAAAGGCAGTGTGCTTTACAGGCCATGCCCCATACATAAAATCCCTTCCTATCTATATGCTGCATTCACCAAGGGGATGGAGGTGTAATGATTTTCAGCTGCTCTTTTCCAGTAAGAGGTATTGTACTTAGCTATGGTCATTTTAATTAAATGAATTGTCATTTTTGTTCTTTCTTTAGTATTTTATTAAAAATATACATTTTTTTTTTCATTAAATTAACCACTTAAGCCCCGGAGTATTTGGCATTTTGGAATGTTTTTTTTTTTTTGCACATATGTTCTGATACCTATGGAAGTGGAAAGCCAACCAGGGATGGAGACGCCTTGCTTACAGCTTGGTGGCTCATATAAAGTCCCACCGTGCGATTTTCGTGCGTTCTTGGTGGATGCAGTTTTGATTTGACCTTAGTGTTTTCCATATACAGGGATGGAGACCAATAGCATGACCTGCTTGTCTCACATAAAGTCCCAAAAGGAAATTAGGGATTTCAAAGGCAGTGTGCTTTACAGGCCATGCCCCATACATAAAATCCCTTCCTATCTATATGCTGCATTCACCAAGGGGATGGAGGTGTAATGATTTTCAGCTGCTCTTTTCCAGTTTGCACCATGGTTATAATCTAATCATTTGAGTCTTTGAGACAACTGCCAGTTTGTGGATGGGGATGGGTTGGGGGAGGTTGGGCTGTCTCCCTCTCACCTGTTTCCCCCATCCACCCATTAGCGGCCATGTGCCTCCAGTGGAGGACACTAAATTAAGAGTGTAGGACTTCAGATATAATGGGGTGCCGTGCAGTGGCTCTGCAGCTTTCACATGCGTTTGCAAATGTGTGTCAACTAAACCCCTATTCTTTGTACCAAAAGACAGGTTTTATTTGGTTGGTGACAGACTGGAAGGTGAGTGTATCAGACTGGGGGCTGGCTGACTTTCATACACCTCTTACAATCCTTCAACCTTATTTTGTGTTTTGTTATAGGGATGAAGACGCCGGACAACACCAGCTTGGGTCTCATATAAAGTCCCACCTAGTCCAATATGTTTAAGGCATTGTACTTAGCTATGGTCATTTTAATTAAATGAATTGTCATTTTTGTTCTTTCTTTAGTATTTTATTAAAAATATACATTTTTTTTTCAAAAAAACAAGATATTATAAAAACTGTTAAAAAACTTAAAAAAATTTTTTACTTGCAGTAGCCAGGATTCGAACCTGTCGCACTCTGTATGGGAGGCAAGACCGCTAACCATTGTACCAGGGAACTACTGCACTTGAATAAGCTGCAAAACTTCCCTAAATCTTCAATTATGCAGTGCCATAGTGAAAAGGTATTGTACTTAGCTATGGTCATTTTAATTAAATGAATTGTCATTTTTGTTCTTTCTTTAGTATTTTATTAAAAATATACATATTTTTTTTTCATTAAATTAACCACTTAAGCCCCGGAGTATTTGGCATTTTGGAATTTTTTTTTTTTTGCACATATGTTCTGATACCTATGGAAGTGGAAAGCCAACCAGGGATGGAGACGCCTTGCTTACAGCTTGGTGGCTCATATAAAGTCCCACCGTGCGATTTTCGTGCTTTCTTGGTGGATGCAGTTTTGATTTGACCTTAGTGTTTTCCATATACAGGGATGGAGACCAATAGCATGACCTGCTTGTCTCACATAAAGTCCCAAAAGGAAATTAGGGATTTCAAAGGCAGTGTGCTTTACAGGCCATGCCCCATACATAAAATCCCTTCCTATCTATATGCTGCATTCACCAAGGGGATGGAGGTGTAATGATTTTCAGCTGCTCTTTTCCAGTAAGAGGTATTGTACTTAGCTATGGTCATTTTAATTAAATGAATTGTCATTTTTGTTCTTTCTTTAGTATTTTATTAAAAATATACATATATTTTTTTTCATTAAATTAACCACTTAAGCCCCGGAGTATTTGGCATTTTGGAATTTTTTTTTTTTTTGCACATATGTTCTGATACCTATGGAAGTGGAAAGCCAACCAGGGATGGAGACGCCTTGCTTACAGCTTGGTGGCTCATATAAAGTCCCACCGTGCGATTTTCGTGCGTTCTTGGTGGATGCAGTTTTGATTTGACCTTAGTGTTTTCCATATACAGGGATGGAGACCAATAGCATGACCTGCTTGTCTCACATAAAGTCCCAAAAGGAAATTAGGGATTTCAAAGGCAGTGTGCTTTACAGGCCATGCCCCATACATAAAATCCCTTCCTATCTATATGCTGCATTCACCAAGGGGATGGAGGTGTAATGATTTTCAGCTGCTCTTTTCCAGTAAGAGGTATTGTACTTAGCTATGGTCATTTTAATTAAATGAATTGTCATTTTTGTTCTTTCTTTAGTATTTTATTAAAAATATACATATTTTTTTTTCATTAAATTAACCACTTAAGCCCCGGAGTATTTGGCATTTTGGAATTTTTTTTTTTTTTTGCACATATGTTCTGATACCTATGGAAGTGGAAAGCCAACCAGGGATGGAGACGCCTTGCTTACAGCTTGGTGGCTCATATAAAGTCCCACCGTGCGATTTTCGTGCGTTCTTGGTGGATGCAGTTTTGATTTGACCTTAGTGTTTTCCATATACAGGGATGGAGACCAATAGCATGACCTGCTTGTCTCACATAAAGTCCCAAAAGGAAATTAGGGATTTCAAAGGCAGTGTGCTTTACAGGCCATGCCCCATACATAAAATCCCTTCCTATCTATATGCTGCATTCACCAAGGGGATGGAGGTGTAATGATTTTCAGCTGCTCTTTTCCAGTAAGAGGTATTGTACTTAGCTATGGTCATTTTAATTAAATGAATTGTCATTTTTGTTCTTTCTTTAGTATTTTATTAAAAATATACATATTTTTTTTTCATTAAATTAACCACTTAAGCCCCGGAGTATTTGGCATTTTGGAATTTTTTTTTTTTTTTGCACATATGTTCTGATACCTATGGAAGTGGAAAGCCAACCAGGGATGGAGACGCCTTGCTTACAGCTTGGTGGCTCATATAAAGTCCCACCGTGCGATTTTCGTGCGTTCTTGGTGGATGCAGTTTTGATTTGACCTTAGTGTTTTCCATATACAGGGATGGAGACCAATAGCATGACCTGCTTGTCTCACATAAAGTCCCAAAAGGAAATTAGGGATTTCAAAGGCAGTGTGCTTTACAGGCCATGCCCCATACATAAAATCCCTTCCTATCTATATGCTGCATTCACCAAGGGGATGGAGGTGTAATGATTTTCAGCTGCTCTTTTCCAGTAAGAGGTATTGTACTTAGCTATGGTCATTTTAATTAAATGAATTGTCATTTTTGTTCTTATTGTTCTGATACCTATGGAAGTGGAAAGCCAACCAGGGATGGAGACGCCTTGCTTACAGCTTGGTGGCTCATATAAAGTCCCACCGTGCGATTTTCGTGCGTTCTTGGTGGATGCAGTTTTGATTTGACCTTAGTGTTTTCCATATACAGGGATGGAGACCAATAGCATGACCTGCTTGTCTCACATAAAGTCCCAAAAGGAAATTAGGGATTTCAAAGGCAGTGTGCTTTACAGGCCATGCCCCATACATAAAATCCCTTCCTATCTATATGCTGCATTCACCAAGGGGATGGAGGTGTAATGATTTTCAGCTGCTCTTTTCCAGTTTGCACCATGGTTATAATCTAATCATTTGAGTCTTTGAGACAACTGCCAGTTTGTGGATGGGGATGGGTTGGGGGAGGTTGGGCTGTCTCCCTCTCACCTGTTTCCCCCATCCACCCATTAGCGGCCATGTGCCTCCAGTGGAGGACACTAAATTAAGAGTGTAGGACTTCAGATATAATGGGGTGCCGTGCAGTGGCTCTGCAGCTTTCACATGCGTTTGCAAATGTGTGTCAACTAAACCCCTATTCTTTGTACCAAAAGACAGGTTTTATTTGGTTGGTGACAGACTGGAAGGTGAGTGTATCAGACTGGGGGCTGGCTGACTTTCATACACCTCTTACAATCCTTCAACCTTATTTTGTGTTTTGTTATAGGGATGAAGACGCCGGACAACACCAGCTTGGGTCTCATATAAAGTCCCACCTAGTCCAATATGTTTAAGGCATTGTACTTAGCTATGGTCATTTTAATTGAATGAATTGTCATTTTTGTTCTTTCTTTAGTATTTTATTAAAAATATACATTTTTTTTTTCAAAAAAACAAGATATTATAAAAACTGTTAAAAAACTTAAAAAACATTTTTTACTTGCAGTAGCCAGGATTCGAACCTGTCGCACTCTGTATGGGAGGCAAGACCGCTAACCATTGTACCAGCGAACTACTGCACTTAAATAAGCTGCAAAACTTCCCTAAATCTTCAATTATGCAGTGCCATAGTGAAAAGGTATTGTACTTAGCTATGGTCATTTTAATTAAATGAATTGTCATTTTTGTTCTTTCTTTAGTATTTTATTAAAAATATACATATTTTTTTTCATTAAATTAACCACTTAAGCCCCGGAGTATTTGGCATTTTGGAATTTTTTTTTTTTTTGCACATATGTTCTGATACCTATGGAAGTGGAAAGCCAACCAGGGATGGAGACGCCTTGCTTACAGCTTGGTGGCTCATATAAAGTCCCACCGTGCGATTTTCGTGCGTTCTTGGTGGATGCAGTTTTGATTTGACCTTAGTGTTTTCCATATACAGGGATGGAGACCAATAGCATGACCTGCTTGTCTCACATAAAGTCCCAAAAGGAAATTAGGGATTTCAAAGGCAGTGTGCTTTACAGGCCATGCCCCATACATAAAATCCCTTCCTATCTATATGCTGCATTTACCAAGGGGATGGAGGTGTAATGATTTTCAGCTGCTCTTTTCCAGTAAGAGGTATTGTACTTAGCTATGGTCATTTTAATTAAATGAATTGTCATTTTTGTTCTTTCTTTAGTATTTTATTAAAAATATAAATTTTTTTTTTCAAAAAAACAAGATATTATAAAAACTGTTAAAAAACTTAAAAAAAAAAAAAAAAAAAAAAAATTTTTTACTTGCAGTAGCCAGGATTCGAACCTGTCACACTCTGTATGGGAGGCAAGACCGCTAACCATTGTACCAGCGAACTACTGCACTTAAATAAGCTGCAAAACTTCCCTAAATCTTCAATTATGCAGTGCCATAGTGAAAAGGTATTGTACTTAGCTATGGTCATTTTAATTAAATGAATTGTCATTTTTGTTCTTTCTTTAGTATTTTATTAAAAATATACATATTTTTTTTCATTAAATTAACCACTTAAGCCCCGGAGTATTTGGCATTTTGGAATTTTTTTTTTTTTTGCACATATGTTCTGATACCTATGGAAGTGGAAAGCCAACCAGGGATGGAGATGCCTTGCTTACAGCTTGGTGGCTCATATAAAGTCCCACCGTGCGATTTTCGTGCGTTCTTGGTGGATGCAGTTTTGATTTGACCTTAGTGTTTTCCATATACAGGGATGGAGACCAATAGCATGACCTGCTTGTCTCACATAAAGTCCCAAAAGGAAATTAGGGATTTCAAAGGCAGTGTGCTTTACAGGCCATGCCCCATACATAAAATCCCTTCCTATCTATATGCTGCATTCACCAAGGGGATGGAGGTGTAATGATTTTCAGCTGCTCTTTTCCAGTAAGAGGTATTGTACTTAGCTATGGTCATTTTAATTAAATGAATTGTCATTTTTGTTCTTTCTTTAGTATTTTATTAAAAATATACATTTTTTTTTTCATTAAATTAACCACTTAAGCCCCGGAGTATTTGGCATTTTGGAATGTTTTTTTTTTTTTGCACATATGTTCTGATACCTATGGAAGTGGAAAGCCAACCAGGGATGGAGACGCCTTGCTTACAGCTTGGTGGCTCATATAAAGTCCCACCGTGCGATTTTCGTGCGTTCTTGGTGGATGCAGTTTTGATTTGACCTTAGTGTTTTCCATATACAGGGATGGAGACCAATAGCATGACCTGCTTGTCTCACATAAAGTCCCAAAAGGAAATTAGGGATTTCAAAGGCAGTGTGCTTTACAGGCCATGCCCCATACATAAAATCCCTTCCTATCTATATGCTGCATTCACCAAGGGGATGGAGGTGTAATGATTTTCAGCTGCTCTTTTCCAGTAAGAGGTATTGTACTTAGCTATGGTCATTTTAATTAAATGAATTGTCATTTTTGTTCTTTCTTTAGTATTTTATTAAAAATATACATTTTTTTTTCAAAAAAACAAGATATTATAAAAACTGTTAAAAAACGTAAAAAAAAAAAAAAAAAAAAAAAAAAATTTTTTACTTGCAGTAGCCAGGATTCGAACCTGTCACACTCTGTATGGGAGGCAAGACCGCTAACCATTGTACCAGCGAACTACTGCACTTAAATAAGCTGCAAAACTTCCCTAAATCTTCAATTATGCAGTGCCATAGTGAAAAGGTATTGTACTTAGCTATGGTCATTTTAATTAAATGAATTGTCATTTTTGTTCTTTCTTTAGTATTTTATTAAAAATATACATATTTTTTTTTCATTAAATTAACCACTTAAGCCCCGGAGTATTTGGCATTTTGGAATTTTTTTTTTTTTTTGCACATATGTTCTGATACCTATGGAAGTGGAAAGCCAACCAGGGATGGAGACGCCTTGCTTACAGCTTGGTGGCTCATATAAAGTCCCACCGTGCGATTTTCGTGCGTTCTTGGTGGATGCAGTTTTGATTTGACCTTAGTGTTTTCCATATACAGGGATGGAGACCAATAGCATGGCCTGCTTGTCTCACATAAAGTCCCAAAAGGAAATTAGGGATTTCAAAGGCAGTGTGCTTTACAGGCCATGCCCCATACATAAAATCCCTTCCTATCTATATGCTGCATTCACCAAGGGGATGGAGGTGTAATGATTTTCAGCTGCTCTTTTCCAGTAAGAGGTATTGTACTTAGCTATGGTCATTTTAATTAAATGAATTGTCATTTTTGTTCTTTCTTTAGTATTTTATTAAAAATATACATTTTTTTTTTCATTAAATTAACCACTTAAGCCCCGGAGTATTTGGCATTTTGGAATGTTTTTTTTTTTTTGCACATATGTTCTGATACCTATGGAAGTGGAAAGCCAACCAGGGATGGAGACGCCTTGCTTACAGCTTGGTGGCTCATATAAAGTCCCACCGTGCGATTTTCGTGCGTTCTTGGTGGGTGCAGTTTTGATTTGACCTTAGTGTTTTCCATATACAGGGATGGAGACCAATAGCATGACCTGCTTGTCTCACATAAAGTCCCAAAAGGAAATTAGGGATTTCAAAGGCAGTGTGCTTTACAGGCCATGCCCCATACATAAAATCCCTTCCTATCTATATGCTGCATTCACCAAGGGGATGGAGGTGTAATGATTTTCAGCTGCTCTTTTCCAGTAAGAGGTATTGTACTTAGCTATGGTCATTATAATTAAATGAATTGTCATTTTTGTTCTTTCTTTAGTATTTTATTAAAAATATACATTTTTTTTTCAAAAAAACAAGATATTATAAAAACTGTTAAAAAACTTAAAAAAAAAAAAAAAAAAAAAAAATTTTTTACTTGCAGTAGCCAGGATTCGAACCTGTCGCACTCTGTATGGGAGGCAAGACCGCTAACCATTATACCAGCGAACTACTGCACTTAAATAAGCTGCAAAACTTCCCTAAATCTTCAATTATGCAGTGCCATAGTGAAAAGGTATTGTACTTAGCTATGGTCATTTTAATTAAATGAATTGTCATTTTTGTTCTTTCTTTAGTATTTTATTAAAAATATACATATATTTTTTTTCATTAAATTAACCACTTAAGCCCCGGAGTATTTGGCATTTTGGAATTTTTTTTTTTTTTTTGCACATATGTTCTGATACCTATGGAAGTGGAAAGCCAACCAGGGATGGAGACGCCTTGCTTACAGCTTGGTGGCTCATATAAAGTCCCACCGTGCGATTTTCGTGCGTTCTTGGTGGATGCAGTTTTGATTTGACCTTAGTGTTTTCCATATACAGGGATGGAGACCAATAGCATGACCTGCTTGTCTCACATAAAGTCCCAAAAGGAAATTAGGGATTTCAAAGGCAGTGTGCTTTACAGGCCATGCCCCATACATAAAATCCCTTCCTATCTATATGCTGCATTTACCAAGGGGATGGAGGTGTAATGATTTTCAGCTGCTCTTTTCCAGTAAGAGGTATTGTACTTAGCTATGGTCATTTTAATTAAATGAATTGTCATTTTTGTTCTTTCTTTAGTATTTTATTAAAAATATACATATTTTTTTTCATTAAATTAACCACTTAAGCCCCGGAGTATTTGGCATTTTGGAATTTTTTTTTTTTTTGCACATATGTTCTGATACCTATGGAAGTGGAAAGCCAACCAGGGATGGAGACGCCTTGCTTACAGCTTGGTGGCTCATATAAAGTCCCACCGTGCGATTTTCGTGCGTTCTTGGTGGATGCAGTTTTGATTTGACCTTAGTGTTTTCCATATACAGGGATGGAGACCAATAGCATGACCTGCTTGTCTCACATAAAGTCCCAAAAGGAAATTAGGGATTTCAAAGGCAGTGTGCTTTACAGGCCATGCCCCATACATAAAATCCCTTCCTATCTATATGCTGCATTCACCAAGGGGATGGAGGTGTAATGATTTTCAGCTGCTCTTTTCCAGTAAGAGGTATTGTACTTAGCTATGGTCATTTTAATTAAATGAATTGTCATTTTTGTTCTTTCTTTAGTATTTTATTAAAAATATACATTTTTTTTTTCATTAAATTAACCACTTAAGCCCCGGAGTATTTGGCATTTTGGAATGTTTTTTTTTTTTTGCACATATGTTCTGATACCTATGGAAGTGGAAAGCCAACCAGGGATGGAGACGCCTTGCTTACAGCTTGGTGGCTCATATAAAGTCCCACCGTGCGATTTTCGTGCGTTCTTGGTGGATGCAGTTTTGATTTGACCTTAGTGTTTTCCATATACAGGGATGGAGACCAATAGCATGACCTGCTTGTCTCACATAAAGTCCCAAAAGGAAATTAGGGATTTCAAAGGCAGTGTGCTTTACAGGCCATGCCCCATACATAAAATCCCTTCCTATCTATATGCTGCATTCACCAAGGGGATGGAGGTGTAATGATTTTCAGCTGCTCTTTTCCAGTAAGAGGTATTGTACTTAGCTATGGTCATTTTAATTAAATGAATTGTCATTTTTGTTCTTTCTTTAGTATTTTATTAAAAATATACATTTTTTTTTCAAAAAAACAAGATATTATAAAAACTGTTAAAAAACTTAAAAAAAAAAAAAAAAAAAAAAAAAAATTTTTTACTTGCAGTAGCCAGGATTCGAACCTGTCACACTCTGTATGGGAGGCAAGACCGCTAACCATTGTACCAGCGAACTACTGCACTTAAATAAGCTGCAAAACTTCCCTAAATCTTCAATTATGCAGTGCCATAGTGAAAAGGTATTGTACTTAGCTATGGTCATTTTAATTAAATGAATTGTCATTTTTGTTCTTTCTTTAGTATTTTATTAAAAATATACATATTTTTTTTTCATTAAATTAACCACTTAAGCCCCGGAGTATTTGGCATTTTGGAATTTTTTTTTTTTTTTGCACATATGTTCTGATACCTATGGAAGTGGAAAGCCAACCAGGGATGGAGACGCCTTGCTTACAGCTTGGTGGCTCATATAAAGTCCCACCGTGCGATTTTCGTGCGTTCTTGGTGGATGCAGTTTTGATTTGACCTTAGTGTTTTCCATATACAGGGATGGAGACCAATAGCATGGCCTGCTTGTCTCACATAAAGTCCCAAAAGGAAATTAGGGATTTCAAAGGCAGTGTGCTTTACAGGCCATGCCCCATACATAAAATCCCTTCCTATCTATATGCTGCATTCACCAAGGGGATGGAGGTGTAATGATTTTCAGCTGCTCTTTTCCAGTAAGAGGTATTGTACTTAGCTATGGTCATTTTAATTAAATGAATTGTCATTTTTGTTCTTTCTTTAGTATTTTATTAAAAATATACATTTTTTTTTTCATTAAATTAACCACTTAAGCCCCGGAGTATTTGGCATTTTGGAATGTTTTTTTTTTTTTGCACATATGTTCTGATACCTATGGAAGTGGAAAGCCAACCAGGGATGGAGACGCCTTGCTTACAGCTTGGTGGCTCATATAAAGTCCCACCGTGCGATTTTCGTGCGTTCTTGGTGGGTGCAGTTTTGATTTGACCTTAGTGTTTTCCATATACAGGGATGGAGACCAATAGCATGACCTGCTTGTCTCACATAAAGTCCCAAAAGGAAATTAGGGATTTCAAAGGCAGTGTGCTTTACAGGCCATGCCCCATACATAAAATCCCTTCCTATCTATATGCTGCATTCACCAAGGGGATGGAGGTGTAATGATTTTCAGCTGCTCTTTTCCAGTAAGAGGTATTGTACTTAGCTATGGTCATTATAATTAAATGAATTGTCATTTTTGTTCTTTCTTTAGTATTTTATTAAAAATATACATTTTTTTTTCAAAAAAACAAGATATTATAAAAACTGTTAAAAAACTTAAAAAAAAAAAAAAAAAAAAAAATTTTTTACTTGCAGTAGCCAGGATTCGAACCTGTCGCACTCTGTATGGGAGGCAAGACCGCTAACCATTATACCAGCGAACTACTGCACTTAAATAAGCTGCAAAACTTCCCTAAATCTTCAATTATGCAGTGCCATAGTGAAAAGGTATTGTACTTAGCTATGGTCATTTTAATTAAATGAATTGTCATTTTTGTTCTTTCTTTAGTATTTTATTAAAAATATACATATATTTTTTTTCATTAAATTAACCACTTAAGCCCCGGAGTATTTGGCATTTTGGAATTTTTTTTTTTTTTTTGCACATATGTTCTGATACCTATGGAAGTGGAAAGCCAACCAGGGATGGAGACGCCTTGCTTACAGCTTGGTGGCTCATATAAAGTCCCACCGTGCGATTTTCGTGCGTTCTTGGTGGATGCAGTTTTGATTTGACCTTAGTGTTTTCCATATACAGGGATGGAGACCAATAGCATGACCTGCTTGTCTCACATAAAGTCCCAAAAGGAAATTAGGGATTTCAAAGGCAGTGTGCTTTACAGGCCATGCCCCATACATAAAATCCCTTCCTATCTATATGCTGCATTTACCAAGGGGATGGAGGTGTAATGATTTTCAGCTGCTCTTTTCCAGTAAGAGGTATTGTACTTAGCTATGGTCATTTTAATTAAATGAATTGTCATTTTTGTTCTTTCTTTAGTATTTTATTAAAAATATACATATTTTTTTTCATTAAATTAACCACTTAAGCCCCGGAGTATTTGGCATTTTGGAATTTTTTTTTTTTTTGCACATATGTTCTGATACCTATGGAAGTGGAAAGCCAACCAGGGATGGAGACGCCTTGCTTACAGCTTGGTGGCTCATATAAAGTCCCACCGTGCGATTTTCGTGCGTTCTTGGTGGATGCAGTTTTGATTTGACCTTAGTGTTTTCCATATACAGGGATGGAGACCAATAGCATGACCTGCTTGTCTCACATAAAGTCCCAAAAGGAAATTAGGGATTTCAAAGGCAGTGTGCTTTACAGGCCATGCCCCATACATAAAATCCCTTCCTATCTATATGCTGCATTCACCAAGGGGATGGAGGTGTAATGATTTTCAGCTGCTCTTTTCCAGTAAGAGGTATTGTACTTAGCTATGGTCATTTTAATTAAATGAATTGTCATTTTTGTTCTTTCTTTAGTATTTTATTAAAAATATACATTTTTTTTTTCATTAAATTAACCACTTAAGCCCCGGAGTATTTGGCATTTTGGAATGTTTTTTTTTTTTTGCACATATGTTCTGATACCTATGGAAGTGGAAAGCCAACCAGGGATGGAGACGCCTTGCTTACAGCTTGGTGGCTCATATAAAGTCCCACCGTGCGATTTTCGTGCGTTCTTGGTGGATGCAGTTTTGATTTGACCTTAGTGTTTTCCATATACAGGGATGGAGACCAATAGCATGACCTGCTTGTCTCACATAAAGTCCCAAAAGGAAATTAGGGATTTCAAAGGCAGTGTGCTTTACAGGCCATGCCCCATACATAAAATCCCTTCCTATCTATATGCTGCATTCACCAAGGGGATGGAGGTGTAATGATTTTCAGCTGCTCTTTTCCAGTTTGCACCATGGTTATAATCTAATCATTTGAGTCTTTGAGACAACTGCCAGTTTGTGGATGGGGATGGGTTGGGGGAGGTTGGGCTGTCTCCCTCTCACCTGTTTCCCCCATCCACCCATTAGCGGCCATGTGCCTCCAGTGGAGGACACTAAATTAAGAGTGTAGGACTTCAGATATAATGGGGTGCCGTGCAGTGGCTCTGCAGCTTTCACATGCGTTTGCAAATGTGTGTCAACTAAACCCCTATTCTTTGTACCAAAAGACAGGTTTTATTTGGTTGGTGACAGACTGGAAGGTGAGTGTATCAGACTGGGGGCTGGCTGACTTTCATACACCTCTTACAATCCTTCAACCTTATTTTGTGTTTTGTTATAGGGATGAAGACGCCGGACAACACCAGCTTGGGTCTCATATAAAGTCCCACCTAGTCCAATATGTTTAAGGCATTGTACTTAGCTATGGTCATTTTAATTAAATGAATTGTCATTTTTGTTCTTTCTTTAGTATTTTATTAAAAATATACATTTTTTTTTCAAAAAAACAAGATATTATAAAAACTGTTAAAAAACTTAAAAAACATTTTTTACTTGCAGTAGCCAGGATTCGAACCTGTCGCACTCTGTATGGGAGGCAAGACCGCTAACCATTGTACCAGCGAACTACTGCACTTAAATAAGCTGCAAAACTTCCCTAAATCTTCAATTATGCAGTGCCATAGTGAAAAGGTATTGTACTTAGCTATGGTCATTTTAATTAAATGAATTGTCATTTTTGTTCTTTCTTTAGTATTTTATTAAAAATATACATATTTTTTTTTCATTAAATTAACCACTTAAGCCCCGGAGTATTTGGCATTTTGGAATGTTTTTTTTTTTTTGCACATATGTTCTGATACCTATGGAAGTGGAAAGCCAACCAGGGATGGAGACGCCTTGCTTACAGCTTGGTGGCTCATATAAAGTCCCACCGTGCGATTTTCGTGCGTTCTTGGTGGATGCAGTTTTGATTTGACCTTAGTGTTTTCCATATACAGGGATGGAGACCAATAGCATGACCTGCTTGTCTCACATAAAGTCCCAAAAGGAAATTAGGGATTTCAAAGGCAGTGTGCTTTACAGGCCATGCCCCATACATAAAATCCCTTCCTATCTATATGCTGCATTCACCAAGGGGATGGAGGTGTAATGATTTTCAGCTGCTCTTTTCCAGTTTGCACCATGGTTATAATCTAATCATTTGAGTCTTTGAGACAACTGCCAGTTTGTGGATGGGGATGGGTTGGGGGAGGTTGGGCTGTCTCCCTCTCACCTGTTTCCCCCATCCACCCATTAGCGGCCATGTGCCTCCAGTGGAGGACACTAAATTAAGAGTGTAGGACTTCAGATATAATGGGGTGCCGTGCAGTGGCTCTGCAGCTTTCACATGCGTTTGCAAATGTGTGTCAACTAAACCCCTATTCTTTGTACCAAAAGACAGGTTTTATTTGGTTGGTGACAGACTGGAAGGTGAGTGTATCAGACTGGGGGCTGGCTGACTTTCATACACCTCTTACAATCCTTCAACCTTATTTTGTGTTTTGTTATAGGGATGAAGACGCCGGACAACACCAGCTTGGGTCTCATATAAAGTCCCACCTAGTCCAATATGTTTAAGGCATTGTACTTAGCTATGGTCATTTTAATTAAATGAATTGTCATTTTTGTTCTTTCTTTAGTATTTTATTAAAAATATACATTTTTTTTTCAAAAAAACAAGATATTATAAAAACTGTTAAAAAACTTAAAAAAAATTTTTACTTGCAGTAGCCAGGATTCGAACCTGTCGCACTCTGTATGGGAGGCAAGACCGCTAACCATTGTACCAGCGAACTACTGCACTTGAATATGCTGCAAAACTTCCCTAAATCTTCAATTATGCAGTGCCATAGTGAAAAGGTATTGTACTTAGCTATGGTCATTTTAATTAAATGAATTGTCATTTTTGTTCTTTCTTTAGTATTTTATTAAAAATATACATATTTTTTTTTCATTAAATTAACCACTTAAGCCCCGGAGTATTTGGCATTTTGGAATTTTTTTTTTTTTGCACATATGTTCTGATACCTATGGAAGTGGAAAGCCAACCAGGGATGGAGACGCCTTGCTTACAGCTTGGTGGCTCATATAAAGTCCCACCGTGCGATTTTCGTGCTTTCTTGGTGGATGCAGTTTTGATTTGACCTTAGTGTTTTCCATATACAGGGATGGAGACCAATAGCATGACCTGCTTGTCTCACATAAAGTCCCAAAAGGAAATTAGGGATTTCAAAGGCAGTGTGCTTTACAGGCCATGCCCCATACATAAAATCCCTTCCTATCTATATGCTGCATTCACCAAGGGGATGGAGGTGTAATGATTTTCAGCTGCTCTTTTCCAGTAAGAGGTATTGTACTTAGCTATGGTCATTTTAATTAAATGAATTGTCATTTTTGTTCTTTCTTTAGTATTTTATTAAAAATATACATATTTTTTTTTCATTAAATTAACCACTTAAGCCCCGGAGTATTTGGCATTTTGGAATTTTTTTTTTTTTGCACATATGTTCTGATACCTATGGAAGTGGAAAGCCAACCAGGGATGGAGACGCCTTGCTTACAGCTTGGTGGCTCATATAAAGTCCCACCGTGCGATTTTCGTGCGTTCTTGGTGGATGCAGTTTTGATTTGACCTTAGTGTTTTCCATATACAGGGATGGAGACCAATAGCATGACCTGCTTGTCTCACATAAAGTCCCAAAAGGAAATTAGGGATTTCAAAGGCAGTGTGCTTTACAGGCCATGCCCCATACATAAAATCCCTTCCTATCTATATGCTGCATTCACCAAGGGGATGGAGGTGTAATGATTTTCAGCTGCTCTTTTCCAGTAAGAGGTATTGTACTTAGCTATGGTCATTTTAATTAAATGAATTGTCATTTTTGTTCTTTCTTTAGTATTTTATTAAAAATATACATATTATTTTTTCATTAAATTAACCACTTAAGCCCCGGAGTATTTGGCATTTTGGAATTTTTTTTTTTTTTTGCACATATGTTCTGATACCTATGGAAGTGGAAAGCCAACCAGGGATGGAGACGCCTTGCTTACAGCTTGGTGGCTCATATAAAGTCCCACCGTGCGATTTTCGTGCGTTCTTGGTGGATGCAGTTTTGATTTGACCTTAGTGTTTTCCATATACAGGGATGGAGACCAATAGCATGACCTGCTTGTCTCACATAAAGTCCCAAAAGGAAATTAGGGATTTCAAAGGCAGTGTGCTTTACAGGCCATGCCCCATACATAAAATCCCTTCCTATCTATATGCTGCATTCACCAAGGGGATGGAGGTGTAATGATTTTCAGCTGCTCTTTTCCAGTAAGAGGTATTGTACTTAGCTATGGTCATTTTAATTAAATGAATTGTCATTTTTGTTCTTTCTTTAGTATTTTATTAAAAATATACATTTTTTTTTTCATTAAATTAACCACTTAAGCCCCGGAGTATTTGGCATTTTGGAATGTTTTTTTTTTTTTGCACATATGTTCTGATACCTATGGAAGTGGAAAGCCAACCAGGGATGGAGACGCCTTGCTTACAGCTTGGTGGCTCATATAAAGTCCCACCGTGCGATTTTCGTGCGTTCTTGGTGGGTGCAGTTTTGATTTGACCTTAGTGTTTTCCATATACAGGGATGGAGACCAATAGCATGACCTGCTTGTCTCACATAAAGTCCCAAAAGGAAATTAGGGATTTCAAAGGCAGTGTGCTTTACAGGCCATGCCCCATACATAAAATCCCTTCCTATCTATATGCTGCATTCACCAAGGGGATGGAGGTGTAATGATTTTCAGCTGCTCTTTTCCAGTAAGAGGTATTGTACTTAGCTATGGTCATTATAATTAAATGAATTGTCATTTTTGTTCTTTCTTTAGTATTTTATTAAAAATATACATTTTTTTTTCAAAAAAACAAGATATTATAAAAACTGTTAAAAAACTTAAAAAAAAAAAAAAAAAAAAAAAATTTTTTACTTGCAGTAGCCAGGATTCGAACCTGTCGCACTCTGTATGGGAGGCAAGACCGCTAACCATTATACCAGCGAACTACTGCACTTAAATAAGCTGCAAAACTTCCCTAAATCTTCAATTATGCAGTGCCATAGTGAAAAGGTATTGTACTTAGCTATGGTCATTTTAATTAAATGAATTGTCATTTTTGTTCTTTCTTTAGTATTTTATTAAAAATATACATATATTTTTTTTCATTAAATTAACCACTTAAGCCCCGGAGTATTTGGCATTTTGGAATTTTTTTTTTTTTTTTGCACATATGTTCTGATACCTATGGAAGTGGAAAGCCAACCAGGGATGGAGACGCCTTGCTTACAGCTTGGTGGCTCATATAAAGTCCCACCGTGCGATTTTCGTGCGTTCTTGGTGGATGCAGTTTTGATTTGACCTTAGTGTTTTCCATATACAGGGATGGAGACCAATAGCATGACCTGCTTGTCTCACATAAAGTCCCAAAAGGAAATTAGGGATTTCAAAGGCAGTGTGCTTTACAGGCCATGCCCCATACATAAAATCCCTTCCTATCTATATGCTGCATTTACCAAGGGGATGGAGGTGTAATGATTTTCAGCTGCTCTTTTCCAGTAAGAGGTATTGTACTTAGCTATGGTCATTTTAATTAAATGAATTGTCATTTTTGTTCTTTCTTTAGTATTTTATTAAAAATATACATATTTTTTTTCATTAAATTAACCACTTAAGCCCCGGAGTATTTGGCATTTTGGAATTTTTTTTTTTTTTGCACATATGTTCTGATACCTATGGAAGTGGAAAGCCAACCAGGGATGGAGACGCCTTGCTTACAGCTTGGTGGCTCATATAAAGTCCCACCGTGCGATTTTCGTGCGTTCTTGGTGGATGCAGTTTTGATTTGACCTTAGTGTTTTCCATATACAGGGATGGAGACCAATAGCATGACCTGCTTGTCTCACATAAAGTCCCAAAAGGAAATTAGGGATTTCAAAGGCAGTGTGCTTTACAGGCCATGCCCCATACATAAAATCCCTTCCTATCTATATGCTGCATTCACCAAGGGGATGGAGGTGTAATGATTTTCAGCTGCTCTTTTCCAGTAAGAGGTATTGTACTTAGCTATGGTCATTTTAATTAAATGAATTGTCATTTTTGTTCTTTCTTTAGTATTTTATTAAAAATATACATTTTTTTTTTCATTAAATTAACCACTTAAGCCCCGGAGTATTTGGCATTTTGGAATGTTTTTTTTTTTTTGCACATATGTTCTGATACCTATGGAAGTGGAAAGCCAACCAGGGATGGAGACGCCTTGCTTACAGCTTGGTGGCTCATATAAAGTCCCACCGTGCGATTTTCGTGCGTTCTTGGTGGATGCAGTTTTGATTTGACCTTAGTGTTTTCCATATACAGGGATGGAGACCAATAGCATGACCTGCTTGTCTCACATAAAGTCCCAAAAGGAAATTAGGGATTTCAAAGGCAGTGTGCTTTACAGGCCATGCCCCATACATAAAATCCCTTCCTATCTATATGCTGCATTCACCAAGGGGATGGAGGTGTAATGATTTTCAGCTGCTCTTTTCCAGTAAGAGGTATTGTACTTAGCTATGGTCATTTTAATTAAATGAATTGTCATTTTTGTTCTTTCTTTAGTATTTTATTAAAAATATACATTTTTTTTTCAAAAAAACAAGATATTATAAAAACTGTTAAAAAACTTAAAAAAAAAAAAAAAAAAAAAAAATTTTTTACTTGCAGTAGCCAGGATTCGAACCTGTCGCACTCTGTATGGGAGGCAAGACCGCTAACCATTATACCAGCGAACTACTGCACTTAAATAAGCTGCAAAACTTCCCTAAATCTTCAATTATGCAGTGCCATAGTGAAAAGGTATTGTACTTAGCTATGGTCATTTTAATTAAATGAATTGTCATTTTTGTTCTTTCTTTAGTATTTTATTAAAAATATACATATATTTTTTTTCATTAAATTAACCACTTAAGCCCCGGAGTATTTGGCATTTTGGAATTTTTTTTTTTTTTTTGCACATATGTTCTGATACCTATGGAAGTGGAAAGCCAACCAGGGATGGAGACGCCTTGCTTACAGCTTGGTGGCTCATATAAAGTCCCACCGTGCGATTTTCGTGCGTTCTTGGTGGATGCAGTTTTGATTTGACCTTAGTGTTTTCCATATACAGGGATGGAGACCAATAGCATGACCTGCTTGTCTCACATAAAGTCCCAAAAGGAAATTAGGGATTTCAAAGGCAGTGTGCTTTACAGGCCATGCCCCATACATAAAATCCCTTCCTATCTATATGCTGCATTTACCAAGGGGATGGAGGTGTAATGATTTTCAGCTGCTCTTTTCCAGTAAGAGGTATTGTACTTAGCTATGGTCATTTTAATTAAATGAATTGTCATTTTTGTTCTTTCTTTAGTATTTTATTAAAAATATACATATTTTTTTTCATTAAATTAACCACTTAAGCCCCGGAGTATTTGGCATTTTGGAATTTTTTTTTTTTTTGCACATATGTTCTGATACCTATGGAAGTGGAAAGCCAACCAGGGATGGAGACGCCTTGCTTACAGCTTGGTGGCTCATATAAAGTCCCACCGTGCGATTTTCGTGCGTTCTTGGTGGATGCAGTTTTGATTTGACCTTAGTGTTTTCCATATACAGGGATGGAGACCAATAGCATGACCTGCTTGTCTCACATAAAGTCCCAAAAGGAAATTAGGGATTTCAAAGGCAGTGTGCTTTACAGGCCATGCCCCATACATAAAATCCCTTCCTATCTATATGCTGCATTCACCAAGGGGATGGAGGTGTAATGATTTTCAGCTGCTCTTTTCCAGTAAGAGGTATTGTACTTAGCTATGGTCATTTTAATTAAATGAATTGTCATTTTTGTTCTTTCTTTAGTATTTTATTAAAAATATACATTTTTTTTTTCATTAAATTAACCACTTAAGCCCCGGAGTATTTGGCATTTTGGAATGTTTTTTTTTTTTTGCACATATGTTCTGATACCTATGGAAGTGGAAAGCCAACCAGGGATGGAGACGCCTTGCTTACAGCTTGGTGGCTCATATAAAGTCCCACCGTGCGATTTTCGTGCGTTCTTGGTGGATGCAGTTTTGATTTGACCTTAGTGTTTTCCATATACAGGGATGGAGACCAATAGCATGACCTGCTTGTCTCACATAAAGTCCCAAAAGGAAATTAGGGATTTCAAAGGCAGTGTGCTTTACAGGCCATGCCCCATACATAAAATCCCTTCCTATCTATATGCTGCATTCACCAAGGGGATGGAGGTGTAATGATTTTCAGCTGCTCTTTTCCAGTAAGAGGTATTGTACTTAGCTATGGTCATTTTAATTAAATGAATTGTCATTTTTGTTCTTTCTTTAGTATTTTATTAAAAATATACATTTTTTTTTCAAAAAAACAAGATATTATAAAAACTGTTAAAAAACTTAAAAAAAAAAAAAAAAAAAATTTTTTACTTGCAGTAGCCAGGATTCGAACCTGTCACACTCTGTATGGGAGGCAAGACCGCTAACCATTGTACCAGCGAACTACTGCACTTAAATAAGCTGCAAAACTTCCCTAAATCTTCAATTATGCAGTGCCATAGTGAAAAGGTATTGTACTTAGCTATGGTCATTTTAATTAAATGAATTGTCATTTTTGTTCTTTCTTTAGTATTTTATTAAAAATATACATATTTTTTTTTCATTAAATTAACCACTTAAGCCCCGGAGTATTTGGCATTTTGGAATTTTTTTTTTTTTTTGCACATATGTTCTGATACCTATGGAAGTGGAAAGCCAACCAGGGATGGAGACGCCTTGCTTACAGCTTGGTGGCTCATATAAAGTCCCACCGTGCGATTTTCGTGCGTTCTTGGTGGATGCAGTTTTGATTTGACCTTAGTGTTTTCCATATACAGGGATGGAGACCAATAGCATGGCCTGCTTGTCTCACATAAAGTCCCAAAAGGAAATTAGGGATTTCAAAGGCAGTGTGCTTTACAGGCCATGCCCCATACATAAAATCCCTTCCTATCTATATGCTGCATTCACCAAGGGGATGGAGGTGTAATGATTTTCAGCTGCTCTTTTCCAGTAAGAGGTATTGTACTTAGCTATGGTCATTTTAATTAAATGAATTGTCATTTTTGTTCTTTCTTTAGTATTTTATTAAAAATATACATTTTTTTTTTCATTAAATTAACCACTTAAGCCCCGGAGTATTTGGCATTTTGGAATGTTTTTTTTTTTTTGCACATATGTTCTGATACCTATGGAAGTGGAAAGCCAACCAGGGATGGAGACGCCTTGCTTACAGCTTGGTGGCTCATATAAAGTCCCACCGTGCGATTTTCGTGCGTTCTTGGTGGGTGCAGTTTTGATTTGACCTTAGTGTTTTCCATATACAGGGATGGAGACCAATAGCATGACCTGCTTGTCTCACATAAAGTCCCAAAAGGAAATTAGGGATTTCAAAGGCAGTGTGCTTTACAGGCCATGCCCCATACATAAAATCCCTTCCTATCTATATGCTGCATTCACCAAGGGGATGGAGGTGTAATGATTTTCAGCTGCTCTTTTCCAGTAAGAGGTATTGTACTTAGCTATGGTCATTATAATTAAATGAATTGTCATTTTTGTTCTTTCTTTAGTATTTTATTAAAAATATACATTTTTTTTTCAAAAAAACAAGATATTATAAAAACTGTTAAAAAACTTAAAAAAAAAAAAAAAAAAAAAAATTTTTTACTTGCAGTAGCCAGGATTCGAACCTGTCGCACTCTGTATGGGAGGCAAGACCGCTAACCATTATACCAGCGAACTACTGCACTTAAATAAGCTGCAAAACTTCCCTAAATCTTCAATTATGCAGTGCCATAGTGAAAAGGTATTGTACTTAGCTATGGTCATTTTAATTAAATGAATTGTCATTTTTGTTCTTTCTTTAGTATTTTATTAAAAATATACATATATTTTTTTTCATTAAATTAACCACTTAAGCCCCGGAGTATTTGGCATTTTGGAATTTTTTTTTTTTTTTTGCACATATGTTCTGATACCTATGGAAGTGGAAAGCCAACCAGGGATGGAGACGCCTTGCTTACAGCTTGGTGGCTCATATAAAGTCCCACCGTGCGATTTTCGTGCGTTCTTGGTGGATGCAGTTTTGATTTGACCTTAGTGTTTTCCATATACAGGGATGGAGACCAATAGCATGACCTGCTTGTCTCACATAAAGTCCCAAAAGGAAATTAGGGATTTCAAAGGCAGTGTGCTTTACAGGCCATGCCCCATACATAAAATCCCTTCCTATCTATATGCTGCATTTACCAAGGGGATGGAGGTGTAATGATTTTCAGCTGCTCTTTTCCAGTAAGAGGTATTGTACTTAGCTATGGTCATTTTAATTAAATGAATTGTCATTTTTGTTCTTTCTTTAGTATTTTATTAAAAATATACATATTTTTTTTCATTAAATTAACCACTTAAGCCCCGGAGTATTTGGCATTTTGGAATTTTTTTTTTTTTTGCACATATGTTCTGATACCTATGGAAGTGGAAAGCCAACCAGGGATGGAGACGCCTTGCTTACAGCTTGGTGGCTCATATAAAGTCCCACCGTGCGATTTTCGTGCGTTCTTGGTGGATGCAGTTTTGATTTGACCTTAGTGTTTTCCATATACAGGGATGGAGACCAATAGCATGACCTGCTTGTCTCACATAAAGTCCCAAAAGGAAATTAGGGATTTCAAAGGCAGTGTGCTTTACAGGCCATGCCCCATACATAAAATCCCTTCCTATCTATATGCTGCATTCACCAAGGGGATGGAGGTGTAATGATTTTCAGCTGCTCTTTTCCAGTAAGAGGTATTGTACTTAGCTATGGTCATTTTAATTAAATGAATTGTCATTTTTGTTCTTTCTTTAGTATTTTATTAAAAATATACATTTTTTTTTTCATTAAATTAACCACTTAAGCCCCGGAGTATTTGGCATTTTGGAATGTTTTTTTTTTTTTGCACATATGTTCTGATACCTATGGAAGTGGAAAGCCAACCAGGGATGGAGACGCCTTGCTTACAGCTTGGTGGCTCATATAAAGTCCCACCGTGCGATTTTCGTGCGTTCTTGGTGGATGCAGTTTTGATTTGACCTTAGTGTTTTCCATATACAGGGATGGAGACCAATAGCATGACCTGCTTGTCTCACATAAAGTCCCAAAAGGAAATTAGGGATTTCAAAGGCAGTGTGCTTTACAGGCCATGCCCCATACATAAAATCCCTTCCTATCTATATGCTGCATTCACCAAGGGGATGGAGGTGTAATGATTTTCAGCTGCTCTTTTCCAGTTTGCACCATGGTTATAATCTAATCATTTGAGTCTTTGAGACAACTGCCAGTTTGTGGATGGGGATGGGTTGGGGGAGGTTGGGCTGTCTCCCTCTCACCTGTTTCCCCCATCCACCCATTAGCGGCCATGTGCCTCCAGTGGAGGACACTAAATTAAGAGTGTAGGACTTCAGATATAATGGGGTGCCGTGCAGTGGCTCTGCAGCTTTCACATGCGTTTGCAAATGTGTGTCAACTAAACCCCTATTCTTTGTACCAAAAGACAGGTTTTATTTGGTTGGTGACAGACTGGAAGGTGAGTGTATCAGACTGGGGGCTGGCTGACTTTCATACACCTCTTACAATCCTTCAACCTTATTTTGTGTTTTGTTATAGGGATGAAGACGCCGGACAACACCAGCTTGGGTCTCATATAAAGTCCCACCTAGTCCAATATGTTTAAGGCATTGTACTTAGCTATGGTCATTTTAATTAAATGAATTGTCATTTTTGTTCTTTCTTTAGTATTTTATTAAAAATATACATTTTTTTTTCAAAAAAACAAGATATTATAAAAACTGTTAAAAAACTTAAAAAACATTTTTTACTTGCAGTAGCCAGGATTCGAACCTGTCGCACTCTGTATGGGAGGCAAGACCGCTAACCATTGTACCAGCGAACTACTGCACTTAAATAAGCTGCAAAACTTCCCTAAATCTTCAATTATGCAGTGCCATAGTGAAAAGGTATTGTACTTAGCTATGGTCATTTTAATTAAATGAATTGTCATTTTTGTTCTTTCTTTAGTATTTTATTAAAAATATACATATTTTTTTTTCATTAAATTAACCACTTAAGCCCCGGAGTATTTGGCATTTTGGAATGTTTTTTTTTTTTTGCACATATGTTCTGATACCTATGGAAGTGGAAAGCCAACCAGGGATGGAGACGCCTTGCTTACAGCTTGGTGGCTCATATAAAGTCCCACCGTGCGATTTTCGTGCGTTCTTGGTGGATGCAGTTTTGATTTGACCTTAGTGTTTTCCATATACAGGGATGGAGACCAATAGCATGACCTGCTTGTCTCACATAAAGTCCCAAAAGGAAATTAGGGATTTCAAAGGCAGTGTGCTTTACAGGCCATGCCCCATACATAAAATCCCTTCCTATCTATATGCTGCATTCACCAAGGGGATGGAGGTGTAATGATTTTCAGCTGCTCTTTTCCAGTAAGAGGTATTGTACTTAGCTATGGTCATTTTAATTAAATGAATTGTCATTTTTGTTCTTTCTTTAGTATTTTATTAAAAATATACATTTTTTTTTTCATTAAATTAACCACTTAAGCCCCGGAGTATTTGGCATTTTGGAATGTTTTTTTTTTTTTGCACATATGTTCTGATACCTATGGAAGTGGAAAGCCAACCAGGGATGGAGACGCCTTGCTTACAGCTTGGTGGCTCATATAAAGTCCCACCGTGCGATTTTCGTGCGTTCTTGGTGGATGCAGTTTTGATTTGACCTTAGTGTTTTCCATATACAGGGATGGAGACCAATAGCATGACCTGCTTGTCTCACATAAAGTCCCAAAAGGAAATTAGGGATTTCAAAGGCAGTGTGCTTTACAGGCCATGCCCCATACATAAAATCCCTTCCTATCTATATGCTGCATTCACCAAGGGGATGGAGGTGTAATGATTTTCAGCTGCTCTTTTCCAGTTTGCACCATGGTTATAATCTAATCATTTGAGTCTTTGAGACAACTGCCAGTTTGTGGATGGGGATGGGTTGGGGGAGGTTGGGCTGTCTCCCTCTCACCTGTTTCCCCCATCCACCCATTAGCGGCCATGTGCCTCCAGTGGAGGACACTAAATTAAGAGTGTAGGACTTCAGATATAATGGGGTGCCGTGCAGTGGCTCTGCAGCTTTCACATGCGTTTGCAAATGTGTGTCAACTAAACCCCTATTCTTTGTACCAAAAGACAGGTTTTATTTGGTTGGTGACAGACTGGAAGGTGAGTGTATCAGACTGGGGGCTGGCTGACTTTCATACACCTCTTACAATCCTTCAACCTTATTTTGTGTTTTGTTATAGGGATGAAGACGCCGGACAACACCAGCTTGGGTCTCATATAAAGTCCCACCTAGTCCAATATGTTTAAGGCATTGTACTTAGCTATGGTCATTTTAATTAAATGAATTGTCATTTTTGTTCTTTCTTTAGTATTTTATTAAAAATATACATTTTTTTTTCAAAAAAACAAGATATTATAAAAACTGTTAAAAAACTTAAAAAACATTTTTTACTTGCAGTAGCCAGGATTCGAACCTGTCGCACTCTGTATGGGAGGCAAGACCGCTAACCATTGTACCAGCGAACTACTGCACTTAAATAAGCTGCAAAACTTCCCTAAATCTTCAATTATGCAGTGCCATAGTGAAAAGGTATTGTACTTAGCTATGGTCATTTTAATTAAATGAATTGTCATTTTTGTTCTTTCTTTAGTATTTTATTAAAAATATACATATTTTTTTTTCATTAAATTAACCACTTAAGCCCCGGAGTATTTGGCATTTTGGAATGTTTTTTTTTTTTTGCACATATGTTCTGATACCTATGGAAGTGGAAAGCCAACCAGGGATGGAGACGCCTTGCTTACAGCTTGGTGGCTCATATAAAGTCCCACCGTGCGATTTTCGTGCGTTCTTGGTGGATGCAGTTTTGATTTGACCTTAGTGTTTTCCATATACAGGGATGGAGACCAATAGCATGACCTGCTTGTCTCACATAAAGTCCCAAAAGGAAATTAGGGATTTCAAAGGCAGTGTGCTTTACAGGCCATGCCCCATACATAAAATCCCTTCCTATCTATATGCTGCATTCACCAAGGGGATGGAGGTGTAATGATTTTCAGCTGCTCTTTTCCAGTTTGCACCATGGTTATAATCTAATCATTTGAGTCTTTGAGACAACTGCCAGTTTGTGGATGGGGATGGGTTGGGGGAGGTTGGGCTGTCTCCCTCTCACCTGTTTCCCCCATCCACCCATTAGCGGCCATGTGCCTCCAGTGGAGGACACTAAATTAAGAGTGTAGGACTTCAGATATAATGGGGTGCCGTGCAGTGGCTCTGCAGCTTTCACATGCGTTTGCAAATGTGTGTCAACTAAACCCCTATTCTTTGTACCAAAAGACAGGTTTTATTTGGTTGGTGACAGACTGGAAGGTGAGTGTATCAGACTGGGGGCTGGCTGACTTTCATACACCTCTTACAATCCTTCAACCTTATTTTGTGTTTTGTTATAGGGATGAAGACGCCGGACAACACCAGCTTGGGTCTCATATAAAGTCCCACCTAGTCCAATATGTTTAAGGCATTGTACTTAGCTATGGTCATTTTAATTAAATGAATTGTCATTTTTGTTCTTTCTTTAGTATTTTATTAAAAATATACATTTTTTTTTCAAAAAAACAAGATATTATAAAAACTGTTAAAAAACTTAAAAAAAATTTTTACTTGCAGTAGCCAGGATTCGAACCTGTCGCACTCTGTATGGGAGGCAAGACCGCTAACCATTGTACCAGCGAACTACTGCACTTGAATATGCTGCAAAACTTCCCTAAATCTTCAATTATGCAGTGCCATAGTGAAAAGGTATTGTACTTAGCTATGGTCATTTTAATTAAATGAATTGTCATTTTTGTTCTTTCTTTAGTATTTTATTAAAAATATACATATTTTTTTTTCATTAAATTAACCACTTAAGCCCCGGAGTATTTGGCATTTTGGAATTTTTTTTTTTTTGCACATATGTTCTGATACCTATGGAAGTGGAAAGCCAACCAGGGATGGAGACGCCTTGCTTACAGCTTGGTGGCTCATATAAAGTCCCACCGTGCGATTTTCGTGCTTTCTTGGTGGATGCAGTTTTGATTTGACCTTAGTGTTTTCCATATACAGGGATGGAGACCAATAGCATGACCTGCTTGTCTCACATAAAGTCCCAAAAGGAAATTAGGGATTTCAAAGGCAGTGTGCTTTACAGGCCATGCCCCATACATAAAATCCCTTCCTATCTATATGCTGCATTCACCAAGGGGATGGAGGTGTAATGATTTTCAGCTGCTCTTTTCCAGTAAGAGGTATTGTACTTAGCTATGGTCATTTTAATTAAATGAATTGTCATTTTTGTTCTTTCTTTAGTATTTTATTAAAAATATACATATTTTTTTTTCATTAAATTAACCACTTAAGCCCCGGAGTATTTGGCATTTTGGAATTTTTTTTTTTTTGCACATATGTTCTGATACCTATGGAAGTGGAAAGCCAACCAGGGATGGAGACGCCTTGCTTACAGCTTGGTGGCTCATATAAAGTCCCACCGTGCGATTTTCGTGCGTTCTTGGTGGATGCAGTTTTGATTTGACCTTAGTGTTTTCCATATACAGGGATGGAGACCAATAGCATGACCTGCTTGTCTCACATAAAGTCCCAAAAGGAAATTAGGGATTTCAAAGGCAGTGTGCTTTACAGGCCATGCCCCATACATAAAATCCCTTCCTATCTATATGCTGCATTCACCAAGGGGATGGAGGTGTAATGATTTTCAGCTGCTCTTTTCCAGTAAGAGGTATTGTACTTAGCTATGGTCATTTTAATTAAATGAATTGTCATTTTTGTTCTTTCTTTAGTATTTTATTAAAAATATACATATTATTTTTTCATTAAATTAACCACTTAAGCCCCGGAGTATTTGGCATTTTGGAATTTTTTTTTTTTTTTGCACATATGTTCTGATACCTATGGAAGTGGAAAGCCAACCAGGGATGGAGACGCCTTGCTTACAGCTTGGTGGCTCATATAAAGTCCCACCGTGCGATTTTCGTGCGTTCTTGGTGGATGCAGTTTTGATTTGACCTTAGTGTTTTCCATATACAGGGATGGAGACCAATAGCATGACCTGCTTGTCTCACATAAAGTCCCAAAAGGAAATTAGGGATTTCAAAGGCAGTGTGCTTTACAGGCCATGCCCCATACATAAAATCCCTTCCTATCTATATGCTGCATTCACCAAGGGGATGGAGGTGTAATGATTTTCAGCTGCTCTTTTCCAGTAAGAGGTATTGTACTTAGCTATGGTCATTTTAATTAAATGAATTGTCATTTTTGTTCTTTCTTTAGTATTTTATTAAAAATATACATTTTTTTTTCAAAAAAACAAGATATTATAAAAACTGTTAAAAAACTTAAAAAAAAAAAAAAAAAATTTTTTACTTGCAGTAGCCAGGATTCGAACCTGTCACACTCTGTATGGGAGGCAAGACCGCTAACCATTGTACCAGCGAACTACTGCACTTAAATAAGCTGCAAAACTTCCCTAAATCTTCAATTATGCAGTGCCATAGTGAAAAGGTATTGTACTTAGCTATGGTCATTTTAATTAAATGAATTGTCATTTTTGTTCTTTCTTTAGTATTTTATTAAAAATATACATATTTTTTTTTCATTAAATTAACCACTTAAGCCCCGGAGTATTTGGCATTTTGGAATTTTTTTTTTTTTTTGCACATATGTTCTGATACCTATGGAAGTGGAAAGCCAACCAGGGATGGAGACGCCTTGCTTACAGCTTGGTGGCTCATATAAAGTCCCACCGTGCGATTTTCGTGCGTTCTTGGTGGATGCAGTTTTGATTTGACCTTAGTGTTTTCCATATACAGGGATGGAGACCAATAGCATGACCTGCTTGTCTCACATAAAGTCCCAAAAGGAAATTAGGGATTTCAAAGGCAGTGTGCTTTACAGGCCATGCCCCATACATAAAATCCCTTCCTATCTATATGCTGCATTCACCAAGGGGATGGAGGTGTAATGATTTTCAGCTGCTCTTTTCCAGTAAGAGGTATTGTACTTAGCTATGGTCATTTTAATTAAATGAATTGTCATTTTTGTTCTTTCTTTAGTATTTTATTAAAAATATACATTTTTTTTTTCATTAAATTAACCACTTAAGCCCCGGAGTATTTGGCATTTTGGAATGTTTTTTTTTTTTTGCACATATGTTCTGATACCTATGGAAGTGGAAAGCCAACCAGGGATGGAGACGCCTTGCTTACAGCTTGGTGGCTCATATAAAGTCCCACCGTGCGATTTTCGTGCGTTCTTGGTGGGTGCAGTTTTGATTTGACCTTAGTGTTTTCCATATACAGGGATGGAGACCAATAGCATGACCTGCTTGTCTCACATAAAGTCCCAAAAGGAAATTAGGGATTTCAAAGGCAGTGTGCTTTACAGGCCATGCCCCATACATAAAATCCCTTCCTATCTATATGCTGCATTCACCAAGGGGATGGAGGTGTAATGATTTTCAGCTGCTCTTTTCCAGTAAGAGGTATTGTACTTAGCTATGGTCATTATAATTAAATGAATTGTCATTTTTGTTCTTTCTTTAGTATTTTATTACAAATATACATTTTTTTTTCAAAAAAACAAGATATTATAAAAACTGTTAAAAAACTTAAAAAAAAAAAAAAAAAAAAAAAATTTTTTACTTGCAGTAGCCAGGATTCGAACCTGTCGCACTCTGTATGGGAGGCAAGACCGCTAACCATTATACCAGCGAACTACTGCACTTAAATAAGCTGCAAAACTTCCCTAAATCTTCAATTATGCAGTGCCATAGTGAAAAGGTATTGTACTTAGCTATGGTCATTTTAATTAAATGAATTGTCATTTTTGTTCTTTCTTTAGTATTTTATTAAAAATATACATATATTTTTTTTCATTAAATTAACCACTTAAGCCCCGGAGTATTTGGCATTTTGGAATTTTTTTTTTTTTTTTGCACATATGTTCTGATACCTATGGAAGTGGAAAGCCAACCAGGGATGGAGACGCCTTGCTTACAGCTTGGTGGCTCATATAAAGTCCCACCGTGCGATTTTCGTGCGTTCTTGGTGGATGCAGTTTTGATTTGACCTTAGTGTTTTCCATATACAGGGATGGAGACCAATAGCATGACCTGCTTGTCTCACATAAAGTCCCAAAAGGAAATTAGGGATTTCAAAGGCAGTGTGCTTTACAGGCCATGCCCCATACATAAAATCCCTTCCTATCTATATGCTGCATTTACCAAGGGGATGGAGGTGTAATGATTTTCAGCTGCTCTTTTCCAGTAAGAGGTATTGTACTTAGCTATGGTCATTTTAATTAAATGAATTGTCATTTTTGTTCTTTCTTTAGTATTTTATTAAAAATATACATATTTTTTTTCATTAAATTAACCACTTAAGCCCCGGAGTATTTGGCATTTTGGAATTTTTTTTTTTTTTTGCACATATGTTCTGATACCTATGGAAGTGGAAAGCCAACCAGGGATGGAGACGCCTTGCTTACAGCTTGGTGGCTCATATAAAGTCCCACCGTGCGATTTTCGTGCGTTCTTGGTGGATGCAGTTTTGATTTGACCTTAGTGTTTTCCATATACAGGGATGGAGACCAATAGCATGACCTGCTTGTCTCACATAAAGTCCCAAAAGGAAATTAGGGATTTCAAAGGCAGTGTGCTTTACAGGCCATGCCCCATACATAAAATCCCTTCCTATCTATATGCTGCATTCACCAAGGGGATGGAGGTGTAATGATTTTCAGCTGCTCTTTTCCAGTAAGAGGTATTGTACTTAGCTATGGTCATTTTAATTAAATGAATTGTCATTTTTGTTCTTTCTTTAGTATTTTATTAAAAATATACATATTTTTTTTTCATTAAATTAACCACTTAAGCCCCGGAGTATTTGGCATTTTGGAATGTTTTTTTTTTTTTGCACATATGTTCTGATACCTATGGAAGTGGAAAGCCAACCAGGGATGGAGACGCCTTGCTTACAGCTTGGTGGCTCATATAAAGTCCCACCGTGCGATTTTCGTGCGTTCTTGGTGGATGCAGTTTTGATTTGACCTTAGTGTTTTCCATATACAGGGATGGAGACCAATAGCATGACCTGCTTGTCTCACATAAAGTCCCAAAAGGAAATTAGGGATTTCAAAGGCAGTGTGCTTTACAGGCCATGCCCCATACATAAAATCCCTTCCTATCTATATGCTGCATTCACCAAGGGGATGGAGGTGTAATGATTTTCAGCTGCTCTTTTCCAGTTTGCACCATGGTTATAATCTAATCATTTGAGTCTTTGAGACAACTGCCAGTTTGTGGATGGGGATGGGTTGGGGGAGGTTGGGCTGTCTCCCTCTCACCTGTTTCCCCCATCCACCCATTAGCGGCCATGTGCCTCCAGTGGAGGACACTAAATTAAGAGTGTAGGACTTCAGATATAATGGGGTGCCGTGCAGTGGCTCTGCAGCTTTCACATGCGTTTGCAAATGTGTGTCAACTAAACCCCTATTCTTTGTACCAAAAGACAGGTTTTATTTGGTTGGTGACAGACTGGAAGGTGAGTGTATCAGACTGGGGGCTGGCTGACTTTCATACACCTCTTACAATCCTTCAACCTTATTTTGTGTTTTGTTATAGGGATGAAGACGCCGGACAACACCAGCTTGGGTCTCATATAAAGTCCCACCTAGTCCAATATGTTTAAGGCATTGTACTTAGCTATGGTCATTTTAATTAAATGAATTGTCATTTTTGTTCTTTCTTTAGTATTTTATTAAAAATATACATTTTTTTTTCAAAAAAACAAGATATTATAAAAACTGTTAAAAAACTTAAAAAAAATTTTTACTTGCAGTAGCCAGGATTCGAACCTGTCGCACTCTGTATGGGAGGCAAGACCGCTAACCATTGTACCAGCGAACTACTGCACTTGAATATGCTGCAAAACTTCCCTAAATCTTCAATTATGCAGTGCCATAGTGAAAAGGTATTGTACTTAGCTATGGTCATTTTAATTAAATGAATTGTCATTTTTGTTCTTTCTTTAGTATTTTATTAAAAATATACATATTTTTTTTTCATTAAATTAACCACTTAAGCCCCGGAGTATTTGGCATTTTGGAATTTTTTTTTTTTTGCACATATGTTCTGATACCTATGGAAGTGGAAAGCCAACCAGGGATGGAGACGCCTTGCTTACAGCTTGGTGGCTCATATAAAGTCCCACCGTGCGATTTTCGTGCTTTCTTGGTGGATGCAGTTTTGATTTGACCTTAGTGTTTTCCATATACAGGGATGGAGACCAATAGCATGACCTGCTTGTCTCACATAAAGTCCCAAAAGGAAATTAGGGATTTCAAAGGCAGTGTGCTTTACAGGCCATGCCCCATACATAAAATCCCTTCCTATCTATATGCTGCATTCACCAAGGGGATGGAGGTGTAATGATTTTCAGCTGCTCTTTTCCAGTAAGAGGTATTGTACTTAGCTATGGTCATTTTAATTAAATGAATTGTCATTTTTGTTCTTTCTTTAGTATTTTATTAAAAATATACATATTTTTTTTTCATTAAATTAACCACTTAAGCCCCGGAGTATTTGGCATTTTGGAATTTTTTTTTTTTTTGCACATATGTTCTGATACCTATGGAAGTGGAAAGCCAACCAGGGATGGAGACGCCTTGCTTACAGCTTGGTGGCTCATATAAAGTCCCACCGTGCGATTTTCGTGCGTTCTTGGTGGATGCAGTTTTGATTTGACCTTAGTGTTTTCCATATACAGGGATGGAGACCAATAGCATGACCTGCTTGTCTCACATAAAGTCCCAAAAGGAAATTAGGGATTTCAAAGGCAGTGTGCTTTACAGGCCATGCCCCATACATAAAATCCCTTCCTATCTATATGCTGCATTCACCAAGGGGATGGAGGTGTAATGATTTTCAGCTGCTCTTTTCCAGTAAGAGGTATTGTACTTAGCTATGGTCATTTTAATTAAATGAATTGTCATTTTTGTTCTTTCTTTAGTATTTTATTAAAAATATACATATTTTTTTTTCATTAAATTAACCACTTAAGCCCCGGAGTATTTGGCATTTTGGAATTTTTTTTTTTTTTTGCACATATGTTCTGATACCTATGGAAGTGGAAAGCCAACCAGGGATGGAGACGCCTTGCTTACAGCTTGGTGGCTCATATAAAGTCCCACCGTGCGATTTTCGTGCGTTCTTGGTGGATGCAGTTTTGATTTGACCTTAGTGTTTTCCATATACAGGGATGGAGACCAATAGCATGACCTGCTTGTCTCACATAAAGTCCCAAAAGGAAATTAGGGATTTCAAAGGCAGTGTGCTTTACAGGCCATGCCCCATACATAAAATCCCTTCCTATCTATATGCTGCATTCACCAAGGGGATGGAGGTGTAATGATTTTCAGCTGCTCTTTTCCAGTTTGCACCATGGTTATAATCTAATCATTTGAGTCTTTGAGACAACTGCCAGTTTGTGGATGGGGATGGGTTGGGGGAGGTTGGGCTGTCTCCCTCTCACCTGTTTCCCCCATCCACCCATTAGCGGCCATGTGCCTCCAGTGGAGGACACTAAATTAAGAGTGTAGGACTTCAGATATAATGGGGTGCCGTGCAGTGGCTCTGCAGCTTTCACATGCGTTTGCAAATGTGTGTCAACTAAACCCCTATTCTTTGTACCAAAAGACAGGTTTTATTTGGTTGGTGACAGACTGGAAGGTGAGTGTATCAGACTGGGGGCTGGCTGACTTTCATACACCTCTTACAATCCTTCAACCTTATTTTGTGTTTTGTTATAGGGATGAAGACGCCGGACAACACCAGCTTGGGTCTCATATAAAGTCCCACCTAGTCCAATATGTTTAAGGCATTGTACTTAGCTATGGTCATTTTAATTAAATGAATTGTCATTTTTGTTCTTTCTTTAGTATTTTATTAAAAATATACATATTTTTTTTTCATTAAATTAACCACTTAAGCCCCGGAGTATTTGGCATTTTGGAATTTTTTTTTTTTTTTTGCACATATGTTCTGATACCTATGGAAGTGGAAAGCCAACCAGGGATGGAGACGCCTTGCTTACAGCTTGGTGGCTCATATAAAGTCCCACCGTGCGATTTTCGTGCGTTCTTGGTGGATGCAGTTTTGATTTGACCTTAGTGTTTTCCATATACAGGGATGGAGACCAATAGCATGACCTGCTTGTCTCACATAAAGTCCCAAAAGGAAATTAGGGATTTCAAAGGCAGTGTGCTTTACAGGCCATGCCCCATACATAAAATCCCTTCCTATCTATATGCTGCATTTACCAAGGGGATGGAGGTGTAATGATTTTCAGCTGCTCTTTTCCAGTAAGAGGTATTGTACTTAGCTATGGTCATTTTAATTAAATGAATTGTCATTTTTGTTCTTTCTTTAGTATTTTATTAAAAATATACATATTTTTTTTCATTAAATTAACCACTTAAGCCCCGGAGTATTTGGCATTTTGGAATTTTTTTTTTTTTTGCACATATGTTCTGATACCTATGGAAGTGGAAAGCCAACCAGGGATGGAGACGCCTTGCTTACAGCTTGGTGGCTCATATAAAGTCCCACCGTGCGATTTTCGTGCGTTCTTGGTGGATGCAGTTTTGATTTGACCTTAGTGTTTTCCATATACAGGGATGGAGACCAATAGCATGACCTGCTTGTCTCACATAAAGTCCCAAAAGGAAATTAGGGATTTCAAAGGCAGTGTGCTTTACAGGCCATGCCCCATACATAAAATCCCTTCCTATCTATATGCTGCATTCACCAAGGGGATGGAGGTGTAATGATTTTCAGCTGCTCTTTTCCAGTAAGAGGTATTGTACTTAGCTATGGTCATTTTAATTAAATGAATTGTCATTTTTGTTCTTTCTTTAGTATTTTATTAAAAATATACATTTTTTTTTTCATTAAATTAACCACTTAAGCCCCGGAGTATTTGGCATTTTGGAATGTTTTTTTTTTTTTGCACATATGTTCTGATACCTATGGAAGTGGAAAGCCAACCAGGGATGGAGACGCCTTGCTTACAGCTTGGTGGCTCATATAAAGTCCCACCGTGCGATTTTCGTGCGTTCTTGGTGGATGCAGTTTTGATTTGACCTTAGTGTTTTCCATATACAGGGATGGAGACCAATAGCATGACCTGCTTGTCTCACATAAAGTCCCAAAAGGAAATTAGGGATTTCAAAGGCAGTGTGCTTTACAGGCCATGCCCCATACATAAAATCCCTTCCTATCTATATGCTGCATTCACCAAGGGGATGGAGGTGTAATGATTTTCAGCTGCTCTTTTCCAGTAAGAGGTATTGTACTTAGCTATGGTCATTTTAATTAAATGAATTGTCATTTTTGTTCTTTCTTTAGTATTTTATTAAAAATATACATTTTTTTTTCAAAAAAACAAGATATTATAAAAACTGTTAAAAAACTTAAAAAAAAAAAAAAAAAAAAAAAAAAATTTTTTACTTGCAGTAGCCAGGATTCGAACCTGTCACACTCTGTATGGGAGGCAAGACCGCTAACCATTGTACCAGCGAACTACTGCACTTAAATAAGCTGCAAAACTTCCCTAAATCTTCAATTATGCAGTGCCATAGTGAAAAGGTATTGTACTTAGCTATGGTCATTTTAATTAAATGAATTGTCATTTTTGTTCTTTCTTTAGTATTTTATTAAAAATATACATATTTTTTTTTCATTAAATTAACCACTTAAGCCCCGGAGTATTTGGCATTTTGGAATTTTTTTTTTTTTTTGCACATATGTTCTGATACCTATGGAAGTGGAAAGCCAACCAGGGATGGAGACGCCTTGCTTACAGCTTGGTGGCTCATATAAAGTCCCACCGTGCGATTTTCGTGCGTTCTTGGTGGATGCAGTTTTGATTTGACCTTAGTGTTTTCCATATACAGGGATGGAGACCAATAGCATGGCCTGCTTGTCTCACATAAAGTCCCAAAAGGAAATTAGGGATTTCAAAGGCAGTGTGCTTTACAGGCCATGCCCCATACATAAAATCCCTTCCTATCTATATGCTGCATTCACCAAGGGGATGGAGGTGTAATGATTTTCAGCTGCTCTTTTCCAGTAAGAGGTATTGTACTTAGCTATGGTCATTTTAATTAAATGAATTGTCATTTTTGTTCTTTCTTTAGTATTTTATTAAAAATATACATTTTTTTTTTCATTAAATTAACCACTTAAGCCCCGGAGTATTTGGCATTTTGGAATGTTTTTTTTTTTTTGCACATATGTTCTGATACCTATGGAAGTGGAAAGCCAACCAGGGATGGAGACGCCTTGCTTACAGCTTGGTGGCTCATATAAAGTCCCACCGTGCGATTTTCGTGCGTTCTTGGTGGGTGCAGTTTTGATTTGACCTTAGTGTTTTCCATATACAGGGATGGAGACCAATAGCATGACCTGCTTGTCTCACATAAAGTCCCAAAAGGAAATTAGGGATTTCAAAGGCAGTGTGCTTTACAGGCCATGCCCCATACATAAAATCCCTTCCTATCTATATGCTGCATTCACCAAGGGGATGGAGGTGTAATGATTTTCAGCTGCTCTTTTCCAGTAAGAGGTATTGTACTTAGCTATGGTCATTATAATTAAATGAATTGTCATTTTTGTTCTTTCTTTAGTATTTTATTAAAAATATACATTTTTTTTTCAAAAAAACAAGATATTATAAAAACTGTTAAAAAACTTAAAAAAAAAAAAAAAAAAAAAAAATTTTTTACTTGCAGTAGCCAGGATTCGAACCTGTCGCACTCTGTATGGGAGGCAAGACCGCTAACCATTATACCAGCGAACTACTGCACTTAAATAAGCTGCAAAACTTCCCTAAATCTTCAATTATGCAGTGCCATAGTGAAAAGGTATTGTACTTAGCTATGGTCATTTTAATTAAATGAATTGTCATTTTTGTTCTTTCTTTAGTATTTTATTAAAAATATACATATATTTTTTTTCATTAAATTAACCACTTAAGCCCCGGAGTATTTGGCATTTTGGAATTTTTTTTTTTTTTTTGCACATATGTTCTGATACCTATGGAAGTGGAAAGCCAACCAGGGATGGAGACGCCTTGCTTACAGCTTGGTGGCTCATATAAAGTCCCACCGTGCGATTTTCGTGCGTTCTTGGTGGATGCAGTTTTGATTTGACCTTAGTGTTTTCCATATACAGGGATGGAGACCAATAGCATGACCTGCTTGTCTCACATAAAGTCCCAAAAGGAAATTAGGGATTTCAAAGGCAGTGTGCTTTACAGGCCATGCCCCATACATAAAATCCCTTCCTATCTATATGCTGCATTTACCAAGGGGATGGAGGTGTAATGATTTTCAGCTGCTCTTTTCCAGTAAGAGGTATTGTACTTAGCTATGGTCATTTTAATTAAATGAATTGTCATTTTTGTTCTTTCTTTAGTATTTTATTAAAAATATACATATTTTTTTTCATTAAATTAACCACTTAAGCCCCGGAGTATTTGGCATTTTGGAATTTTTTTTTTTTTTGCACATATGTTCTGATACCTATGGAAGTGGAAAGCCAACCAGGGATGGAGACGCCTTGCTTACAGCTTGGTGGCTCATATAAAGTCCCACCGTGCGATTTTCGTGCGTTCTTGGTGGATGCAGTTTTGATTTGACCTTAGTGTTTTCCATATACAGGGATGGAGACCAATAGCATGACCTGCTTGTCTCACATAAAGTCCCAAAAGGAAATTAGGGATTTCAAAGGCAGTGTGCTTTACAGGCCATGCCCCATACATAAAATCCCTTCCTATCTATATGCTGCATTCACCAAGGGGATGGAGGTGTAATGATTTTCAGCTGCTCTTTTCCAGTAAGAGGTATTGTACTTAGCTATGGTCATTTTAATTAAATGAATTGTCATTTTTGTTCTTTCTTTAGTATTTTATTAAAAATATACATTTTTTTTTTCATTAAATTAACCACTTAAGCCCCGGAGTATTTGGCATTTTGGAATGTTTTTTTTTTTTTGCACATATGTTCTGATACCTATGGAAGTGGAAAGCCAACCAGGGATGGAGACGCCTTGCTTACAGCTTGGTGGCTCATATAAAGTCCCACCGTGCGATTTTCGTGCGTTCTTGGTGGATGCAGTTTTGATTTGACCTTAGTGTTTTCCATATACAGGGATGGAGACCAATAGCATGACCTGCTTGTCTCACATAAAGTCCCAAAAGGAAATTAGGGATTTCAAAGGCAGTGTGCTTTACAGGCCATGCCCCATACATAAAATCCCTTCCTATCTATATGCTGCATTCACCAAGGGGATGGAGGTGTAATGATTTTCAGCTGCTCTTTTCCAGTTTGCACCATGGTTATAATCTAATCATTTGAGTCTTTGAGACAACTGCCAGTTTGTGGATGGGGATGGGTTGGGGGAGGTTGGGCTGTCTCCCTCTCACCTGTTTCCCCCATCCACCCATTAGCGGCCATGTGCCTCCAGTGGAGGACACTAAATTAAGAGTGTAGGACTTCAGATATAATGGGGTGCCGTGCAGTGGCTCTGCAGCTTTCACATGCGTTTGCAAATGTGTGTCAACTAAACCCCTATTCTTTGTACCAAAAGACAGGTTTTATTTGGTTGGTGACAGACTGGAAGGTGAGTGTATCAGACTGGGGGCTGGCTGACTTTCATACACCTCTTACAATCCTTCAACCTTATTTTGTGTTTTGTTATAGGGATGAAGACGCCGGACAACACCAGCTTGGGTCTCATATAAAGTCCCACCTAGTCCAATATGTTTAAGGCATTGTACTTAGCTATGGTCATTTTAATTAAATGAATTGTCATTTTTGTTCTTTCTTTAGTATTTTATTAAAAATATACATTTTTTTTTCAAAAAAACAAGATATTATAAAAACTGTTAAAAAACTTAAAAAACATTTTTTACTTGCAGTAGCCAGGATTCGAACCTGTCGCACTCTGTATGGGAGGCAAGACCGCTAACCATTGTACCAGCGAACTACTGCACTTAAATAAGCTGCAAAACTTCCCTAAATCTTCAATTATGCAGTGCCATAGTGAAAAGGTATTGTACTTAGCTATGGTCATTTTAATTAAATGAATTGTCATTTTTGTTCTTTCTTTAGTATTTTATTAAAAATATACATATTTTTTTTTCATTAAATTAACCACTTAAGCCCCGGAGTATTTGGCATTTTGGAATGTTTTTTTTTTTTTGCACATATGTTCTGATACCTATGGAAGTGGAAAGCCAACCAGGGATGGAGACGCCTTGCTTACAGCTTGGTGGCTCATATAAAGTCCCACCGTGCGATTTTCGTGCGTTCTTGGTGGATGCAGTTTTGATTTGACCTTAGTGTTTTCCATATACAGGGATGGAGACCAATAGCATGACCTGCTTGTCTCACATAAAGTCCCAAAAGGAAATTAGGGATTTCAAAGGCAGTGTGCTTTACAGGCCATGCCCCATACATAAAATCCCTTCCTATCTATATGCTGCATTCACCAAGGGGATGGAGGTGTAATGATTTTCAGCTGCTCTTTTCCAGTTTGCACCATGGTTATAATCTAATCATTTGAGTCTTTGAGACAACTGCCAGTTTGTGGATGGGGATGGGTTGGGGGAGGTTGGGCTGTCTCCCTCTCACCTGTTTCCCCCATCCACCCATTAGCGGCCATGTGCCTCCAGTGGAGGACACTAAATTAAGAGTGTAGGACTTCAGATATAATGGGGTGCCGTGCAGTGGCTCTGCAGCTTTCACATGCGTTTGCAAATGTGTGTCAACTAAACCCCTATTCTTTGTACCAAAAGACAGGTTTTATTTGGTTGGTGACAGACTGGAAGGTGAGTGTATCAGACTGGGGGCTGGCTGACTTTCATACACCTCTTACAATCCTTCAACCTTATTTTGTGTTTTGTTATAGGGATGAAGACGCCGGACAACACCAGCTTGGGTCTCATATAAAGTCCCACCTAGTCCAATATGTTTAAGGCATTGTACTTAGCTATGGTCATTTTAATTAAATGAATTGTCATTTTTGTTCTTTCTTTAGTATTTTATTAAAAATATACATTTTTTTTTCAAAAAAACAAGATATTATAAAAACTGTTAAAAAACTTAAAAAAAATTTTTACTTGCAGTAGCCAGGATTCGAACCTGTCGCACTCTGTATGGGAGGCAAGACCGCTAACCATTGTACCAGCGAACTACTGCACTTGAATATGCTGCAAAACTTCCCTAAATCTTCAATTATGCAGTGCCATAGTGAAAAGGTATTGTACTTAGCTATGGTCATTTTAATTAAATGAATTGTCATTTTTGTTCTTTCTTTAGTATTTTATTAAAAATATACATATTTTTTTTTCATTAAATTAACCACTTAAGCCCCGGAGTATTTGGCATTTTGGAATTTTTTTTTTTTTGCACATATGTTCTGATACCTATGGAAGTGGAAAGCCAACCAGGGATGGAGACGCCTTGCTTACAGCTTGGTGGCTCATATAAAGTCCCACCGTGCGATTTTCGTGCTTTCTTGGTGGATGCAGTTTTGATTTGACCTTAGTGTTTTCCATATACAGGGATGGAGACCAATAGCATGACCTGCTTGTCTCACATAAAGTCCCAAAAGGAAATTAGGGATTTCAAAGGCAGTGTGCTTTACAGGCCATGCCCCATACATAAAATCCCTTCCTATCTATATGCTGCATTCACCAAGGGGATGGAGGTGTAATGATTTTCAGCTGCTCTTTTCCAGTAAGAGGTATTGTACTTAGCTATGGTCATTTTAATTAAATGAATTGTCATTTTTGTTCTTTCTTTAGTATTTTATTAAAAATATACATTTTTTTTTTCATTAAATTAACCACTTAAGCCCCGGAGTATTTGGCATTTTGGAATGTTTTTTTTTTTTTGCACATATGTTCTGATACCTATGGAAGTGGAAAGCCAACCAGGGATGGAGACGCCTTGCTTACAGCTTGGTGGCTCATATAAAGTCCCACCGTGCGATTTTCGTGCGTTCTTGGTGGGTGCAGTTTTGATTTGACCTTAGTGTTTTCCATATACAGGGATGGAGACCAATAGCATGACCTGCTTGTCTCACATAAAGTCCCAAAAGGAAATTAGGGATTTCAAAGGCAGTGTGCTTTACAGGCCATGCCCCATACATAAAATCCCTTCCTATCTATATGCTGCATTCACCAAGGGGATGGAGGTGTAATGATTTTCAGCTGCTCTTTTCCAGTAAGAGGTATTGTACTTAGCTATGGTCATTATAATTAAATGAATTGTCATTTTTGTTCTTTCTTTAGTATTTTATTAAAAATATACATTTTTTTTTCAAAAAAACAAGATATTATAAAAACTGTTAAAAAACTTAAAAAAAAAAAAAAAAAAAAAAAATTTTTTACTTGCAGTAGCCAGGATTCGAACCTGTCGCACTCTGTATGGGAGGCAAGACCGCTAACCATTATACCAGCGAACTACTGCACTTAAATAAGCTGCAAAACTTCCCTAAATCTTCAATTATGCAGTGCCATAGTGAAAAGGTATTGTACTTAGCTATGGTCATTTTAATTAAATGAATTGTCATTTTTGTTCTTTCTTTAGTATTTTATTAAAAATATACATATATTTTTTTTCATTAAATTAACCACTTAAGCCCCGGAGTATTTGGCATTTTGGAATTTTTTTTTTTTTTTTGCACATATGTTCTGATACCTATGGAAGTGGAAAGCCAACCAGGGATGGAGACGCCTTGCTTACAGCTTGGTGGCTCATATAAAGTCCCACCGTGCGATTTTCGTGCGTTCTTGGTGGATGCAGTTTTGATTTGACCTTAGTGTTTTCCATATACAGGGATGGAGACCAATAGCATGACCTGCTTGTCTCACATAAAGTCCCAAAAGGAAATTAGGGATTTCAAAGGCAGTGTGCTTTACAGGCCATGCCCCATACATAAAATCCCTTCCTATCTATATGCTGCATTTACCAAGGGGATGGAGGTGTAATGATTTTCAGCTGCTCTTTTCCAGTAAGAGGTATTGTACTTAGCTATGGTCATTTTAATTAAATGAATTGTCATTTTTGTTCTTTCTTTAGTATTTTATTAAAAATATACATATTTTTTTTCATTAAATTAACCACTTAAGCCCCGGAGTATTTGGCATTTTGGAATTTTTTTTTTTTTTGCACATATGTTCTGATACCTATGGAAGTGGAAAGCCAACCAGGGATGGAGACGCCTTGCTTACAGCTTGGTGGCTCATATAAAGTCCCACCGTGCGATTTTCGTGCGTTCTTGGTGGATGCAGTTTTGATTTGACCTTAGTGTTTTCCATATACAGGGATGGAGACCAATAGCATGACCTGCTTGTCTCACATAAAGTCCCAAAAGGAAATTAGGGATTTCAAAGGCAGTGTGCTTTACAGGCCATGCCCCATACATAAAATCCCTTCCTATCTATATGCTGCATTCACCAAGGGGATGGAGGTGTAATGATTTTCAGCTGCTCTTTTCCAGTAAGAGGTATTGTACTTAGCTATGGTCATTTTAATTAAATGAATTGTCATTTTTGTTCTTTCTTTAGTATTTTATTAAAAATATACATTTTTTTTTTCATTAAATTAACCACTTAAGCCCCGGAGTATTTGGCATTTTGGAATGTTTTTTTTTTTTTGCACATATGTTCTGATACCTATGGAAGTGGAAAGCCAACCAGGGATGGAGACGCCTTGCTTACAGCTTGGTGGCTCATATAAAGTCCCACCGTGCGATTTTCGTGCGTTCTTGGTGGATGCAGTTTTGATTTGACCTTAGTGTTTTCCATATACAGGGATGGAGACCAATAGCATGACCTGCTTGTCTCACATAAAGTCCCAAAAGGAAATTAGGGATTTCAAAGGCAGTGTGCTTTACAGGCCATGCCCCATACATAAAATCCCTTCCTATCTATATGCTGCATTCACCAAGGGGATGGAGGTGTAATGATTTTCAGCTGCTCTTTTCCAGTAAGAGGTATTGTACTTAGCTATGGTCATTTTAATTAAATGAATTGTCATTTTTGTTCTTTCTTTAGTATTTTATTAAAAATATACATTTTTTTTTCAAAAAAACAAGATATTATAAAAACTGTTAAAAAACTTAAAAAAAAAAAAAAAAAAAAAAAAAAATTTTTTACTTGCAGTAGCCAGGATTCGAACCTGTCACACTCTGTATGGGAGGCAAGACCGCTAACCATTGTACCAGCGAACTACTGCACTTAAATAAGCTGCAAAACTTCCCTAAATCTTCAATTATGCAGTGCCATAGTGAAAAGGTATTGTACTTAGCTATGGTCATTTTAATTAAATGAATTGTCATTTTTGTTCTTTCTTTAGTATTTTATTAAAAATATACATATTTTTTTTTCATTAAATTAACCACTTAAGCCCCGGAGTATTTGGCATTTTGGAATTTTTTTTTTTTTTTGCACATATGTTCTGATACCTATGGAAGTGGAAAGCCAACCAGGGATGGAGACGCCTTGCTTACAGCTTGGTGGCTCATATAAAGTCCCACCGTGCGATTTTCGTGCGTTCTTGGTGGATGCAGTTTTGATTTGACCTTAGTGTTTTCCATATACAGGGATGGAGACCAATAGCATGGCCTGCTTGTCTCACATAAAGTCCCAAAAGGAAATTAGGGATTTCAAAGGCAGTGTGCTTTACAGGCCATGCCCCATACATAAAATCCCTTCCTATCTATATGCTGCATTCACCAAGGGGATGGAGGTGTAATGATTTTCAGCTGCTCTTTTCCAGTAAGAGGTATTGTACTTAGCTATGGTCATTTTAATTAAATGAATTGTCATTTTTGTTCTTTCTTTAGTATTTTATTAAAAATATACATTTTTTTTTTCATTAAATTAACCACTTAAGCCCCGGAGTATTTGGCATTTTGGAATGTTTTTTTTTTTTTGCACATATGTTCTGATACCTATGGAAGTGGAAAGCCAACCAGGGATGGAGACGCCTTGCTTACAGCTTGGTGGCTCATATAAAGTCCCACCGTGCGATTTTCGTGCGTTCTTGGTGGGTGCAGTTTTGATTTGACCTTAGTGTTTTCCATATACAGGGATGGAGACCAATAGCATGACCTGCTTGTCTCACATAAAGTCCCAAAAGGAAATTAGGGATTTCAAAGGCAGTGTGCTTTACAGGCCATGCCCCATACATAAAATCCCTTCCTATCTATATGCTGCATTCACCAAGGGGATGGAGGTGTAATGATTTTCAGCTGCTCTTTTCCAGTAAGAGGTATTGTACTTAGCTATGGTCATTATAATTAAATGAATTGTCATTTTTGTTCTTTCTTTAGTATTTTATTAAAAATATACATTTTTTTTTCAAAAAAACAAGATATTATAAAAACTGTTAAAAAACTTAAAAAAAAAAAAAAAAAAAAAAAATTTTTTACTTGCAGTAGCCAGGATTCGAACCTGTCGCACTCTGTATGGGAGGCAAGACCGCTAACCATTATACCAGCGAACTACTGCACTTAAATAAGCTGCAAAACTTCCCTAAATCTTCAATTATGCAGTGCCATAGTGAAAAGGTATTGTACTTAGCTATGGTCATTTTAATTAAATGAATTGTCATTTTTGTTCTTTCTTTAGTATTTTATTAAAAATATACATATATTTTTTTTCATTAAATTAACCACTTAAGCCCCGGAGTATTTGGCATTTTGGAATTTTTTTTTTTTTTTTGCACATATGTTCTGATACCTATGGAAGTGGAAAGCCAACCAGGGATGGAGACGCCTTGCTTACAGCTTGGTGGCTCATATAAAGTCCCACCGTGCGATTTTCGTGCGTTCTTGGTGGATGCAGTTTTGATTTGACCTTAGTGTTTTCCATATACAGGGATGGAGACCAATAGCATGACCTGCTTGTCTCACATAAAGTCCCAAAAGGAAATTAGGGATTTCAAAGGCAGTGTGCTTTACAGGCCATGCCCCATACATAAAATCCCTTCCTATCTATATGCTGCATTTACCAAGGGGATGGAGGTGTAATGATTTTCAGCTGCTCTTTTCCAGTAAGAGGTATTGTACTTAGCTATGGTCATTTTAATTAAATGAATTGTCATTTTTGTTCTTTCTTTAGTATTTTATTAAAAATATACATATTTTTTTTCATTAAATTAACCACTTAAGCCCCGGAGTATTTGGCATTTTGGAATTTTTTTTTTTTTTGCACATATGTTCTGATACCTATGGAAGTGGAAAGCCAACCAGGGATGGAGACGCCTTGCTTACAGCTTGGTGGCTCATATAAAGTCCCACCGTGCGATTTTCGTGCGTTCTTGGTGGATGCAGTTTTGATTTGACCTTAGTGTTTTCCATATACAGGGATGGAGACCAATAGCATGACCTGCTTGTCTCACATAAAGTCCCAAAAGGAAATTAGGGATTTCAAAGGCAGTGTGCTTTACAGGCCATGCCCCATACATAAAATCCCTTCCTATCTATATGCTGCATTCACCAAGGGGATGGAGGTGTAATGATTTTCAGCTGCTCTTTTCCAGTAAGAGGTATTGTACTTAGCTATGGTCATTTTAATTAAATGAATTGTCATTTTTGTTCTTTCTTTAGTATTTTATTAAAAATATACATTTTTTTTTTCATTAAATTAACCACTTAAGCCCCGGAGTATTTGGCATTTTGGAATGTTTTTTTTTTTTTGCACATATGTTCTGATACCTATGGAAGTGGAAAGCCAACCAGGGATGGAGACGCCTTGCTTACAGCTTGGTGGCTCATATAAAGTCCCACCGTGCGATTTTCGTGCGTTCTTGGTGGATGCAGTTTTGATTTGACCTTAGTGTTTTCCATATACAGGGATGGAGACCAATAGCATGACCTGCTTGTCTCACATAAAGTCCCAAAAGGAAATTAGGGATTTCAAAGGCAGTGTGCTTTACAGGCCATGCCCCATACATAAAATCCCTTCCTATCTATATGCTGCATTCACCAAGGGGATGGAGGTGTAATGATTTTCAGCTGCTCTTTTCCAGTAAGAGGTATTGTACTTAGCTATGGTCATTTTAATTAAATGAATTGTCATTTTTGTTCTTTCTTTAGTATTTTATTAAAAATATACATTTTTTTTTCAAAAAAACAAGATATTATAAAAACTGTTAAAAAACTTAAAAAAAAAAAAAAAAAAAAAAAAAATTTTTTACTTGCAGTAGCCAGGATTCGAACCTGTCACACTCTGTATGGGAGGCAAGACCGCTAACCATTGTACCAGCGAACTACTGCACTTAAATAAGCTGCAAAACTTCCCTAAATCTTCAATTATGCAGTGCCATAGTGAAAAGGTATTGTACTTAGCTATGGTCATTTTAATTAAATGAATTGTCATTTTTGTTCTTTCTTTAGTATTTTATTAAAAATATACATATTTTTTTTTCATTAAATTAACCACTTAAGCCCCGGAGTATTTGGCATTTTGGAATTTTTTTTTTTTTTTGCACATATGTTCTGATACCTATGGAAGTGGAAAGCCAACCAGGGATGGAGACGCCTTGCTTACAGCTTGGTGGCTCATATAAAGTCCCACCGTGCGATTTTCGTGCGTTCTTGGTGGATGCAGTTTTGATTTGACCTTAGTGTTTTCCATATACAGGGATGGAGACCAATAGCATGGCCTGCTTGTCTCACATAAAGTCCCAAAAGGAAATTAGGGATTTCAAAGGCAGTGTGCTTTACAGGCCATGCCCCATACATAAAATCCCTTCCTATCTATATGCTGCATTCACCAAGGGGATGGAGGTGTAATGATTTTCAGCTGCTCTTTTCCAGTAAGAGGTATTGTACTTAGCTATGGTCATTTTAATTAAATGAATTGTCATTTTTGTTCTTTCTTTAGTATTTTATTAAAAATATACATTTTTTTTTTCATTAAATTAACCACTTAAGCCCCGGAGTATTTGGCATTTTGGAATGTTTTTTTTTTTTTGCACATATGTTCTGATACCTATGGAAGTGGAAAGCCAACCAGGGATGGAGACGCCTTGCTTACAGCTTGGTGGCTCATATAAAGTCCCACCGTGCGATTTTCGTGCGTTCTTGGTGGGTGCAGTTTTGATTTGACCTTAGTGTTTTCCATATACAGGGATGGAGACCAATAGCATGACCTGCTTGTCTCACATAAAGTCCCAAAAGGAAATTAGGGATTTCAAAGGCAGTGTGCTTTACAGGCCATGCCCCATACATAAAATCCCTTCCTATCTATATGCTGCATTCACCAAGGGGATGGAGGTGTAATGATTTTCAGCTGCTCTTTTCCAGTAAGAGGTATTGTACTTAGCTATGGTCATTATAATTAAATGAATTGTCATTTTTGTTCTTTCTTTAGTATTTTATTAAAAATATACATTTTTTTTTCAAAAAAACAAGATATTATAAAAACTGTTAAAAAACTTAAAAAAAAAAAAAAAAAAAAAAATTTTTTACTTGCAGTAGCCAGGATTCGAACCTGTCGCACTCTGTATGGGAGGCAAGACCGCTAACCATTATACCAGCGAACTACTGCACTTAAATAAGCTGCAAAACTTCCCTAAATCTTCAATTATGCAGTGCCATAGTGAAAAGGTATTGTACTTAGCTATGGTCATTTTAATTAAATGAATTGTCATTTTTGTTCTTTCTTTAGTATTTTATTAAAAATATACATATATTTTTTTTCATTAAATTAACCACTTAAGCCCCGGAGTATTTGGCATTTTGGAATTTTTTTTTTTTTTTTGCACATATGTTCTGATACCTATGGAAGTGGAAAGCCAACCAGGGATGGAGACGCCTTGCTTACAGCTTGGTGGCTCATATAAAGTCCCACCGTGCGATTTTCGTGCGTTCTTGGTGGATGCAGTTTTGATTTGACCTTAGTGTTTTCCATATACAGGGATGGAGACCAATAGCATGACCTGCTTGTCTCACATAAAGTCCCAAAAGGAAATTAGGGATTTCAAAGGCAGTGTGCTTTACAGGCCATGCCCCATACATAAAATCCCTTCCTATCTATATGCTGCATTTACCAAGGGGATGGAGGTGTAATGATTTTCAGCTGCTCTTTTCCAGTAAGAGGTATTGTACTTAGCTATGGTCATTTTAATTAAATGAATTGTCATTTTTGTTCTTTCTTTAGTATTTTATTAAAAATATACATATTTTTTTTCATTAAATTAACCACTTAAGCCCCGGAGTATTTGGCATTTTGGAATTTTTTTTTTTTTTGCACATATGTTCTGATACCTATGGAAGTGGAAAGCCAACCAGGGATGGAGACGCCTTGCTTACAGCTTGGTGGCTCATATAAAGTCCCACCGTGCGATTTTCGTGCGTTCTTGGTGGATGCAGTTTTGATTTGACCTTAGTGTTTTCCATATACAGGGATGGAGACCAATAGCATGACCTGCTTGTCTCACATAAAGTCCCAAAAGGAAATTAGGGATTTCAAAGGCAGTGTGCTTTACAGGCCATGCCCCATACATAAAATCCCTTCCTATCTATATGCTGCATTCACCAAGGGGATGGAGGTGTAATGATTTTCAGCTGCTCTTTTCCAGTAAGAGGTATTGTACTTAGCTATGGTCATTTTAATTAAATGAATTGTCATTTTTGTTCTTTCTTTAGTATTTTATTAAAAATATACATTTTTTTTTTCATTAAATTAACCACTTAAGCCCCGGAGTATTTGGCATTTTGGAATGTTTTTTTTTTTTTGCACATATGTTCTGATACCTATGGAAGTGGAAAGCCAACCAGGGATGGAGACGCCTTGCTTACAGCTTGGTGGCTCATATAAAGTCCCACCGTGCGATTTTCGTGCGTTCTTGGTGGATGCAGTTTTGATTTGACCTTAGTGTTTTCCATATACAGGGATGGAGACCAATAGCATGACCTGCTTGTCTCACATAAAGTCCCAAAAGGAAATTAGGGATTTCAAAGGCAGTGTGCTTTACAGGCCATGCCCCATACATAAAATCCCTTCCTATCTATATGCTGCATTCACCAAGGGGATGGAGGTGTAATGATTTTCAGCTGCTCTTTTCCAGTTTGCACCATGGTTATAATCTAATCATTTGAGTCTTTGAGACAACTGCCAGTTTGTGGATGGGGATGGGTTGGGGGAGGTTGGGCTGTCTCCCTCTCACCTGTTTCCCCCATCCACCCATTAGCGGCCATGTGCCTCCAGTGGAGGACACTAAATTAAGAGTGTAGGACTTCAGATATAATGGGGTGCCGTGCAGTGGCTCTGCAGCTTTCACATGCGTTTGCAAATGTGTGTCAACTAAACCCCTATTCTTTGTACCAAAAGACAGGTTTTATTTGGTTGGTGACAGACTGGAAGGTGAGTGTATCAGACTGGGGGCTGGCTGACTTTCATACACCTCTTACAATCCTTCAACCTTATTTTGTGTTTTGTTATAGGGATGAAGACGCCGGACAACACCAGCTTGGGTCTCATATAAAGTCCCACCTAGTCCAATATGTTTAAGGCATTGTACTTAGCTATGGTCATTTTAATTAAATGAATTGTCATTTTTGTTCTTTCTTTAGTATTTTATTAAAAATATACATTTTTTTTTCAAAAAAACAAGATATTATAAAAACTGTTAAAAAACTTAAAAAACATTTTTTACTTGCAGTAGCCAGGATTCGAACCTGTCGCACTCTGTATGGGAGGCAAGACCGCTAACCATTGTACCAGCGAACTACTGCACTTAAATAAGCTGCAAAACTTCCCTAAATCTTCAATTATGCAGTGCCATAGTGAAAAGGTATTGTACTTAGCTATGGTCATTTTAATTAAATGAATTGTCATTTTTGTTCTTTCTTTAGTATTTTATTAAAAATATACATATTTTTTTTTCATTAAATTAACCACTTAAGCCCCGGAGTATTTGGCATTTTGGAATGTTTTTTTTTTTTTGCACATATGTTCTGATACCTATGGAAGTGGAAAGCCAACCAGGGATGGAGACGCCTTGCTTACAGCTTGGTGGCTCATATAAAGTCCCACCGTGCGATTTTCGTGCGTTCTTGGTGGATGCAGTTTTGATTTGACCTTAGTGTTTTCCATATACAGGGATGGAGACCAATAGCATGACCTGCTTGTCTCACATAAAGTCCCAAAAGGAAATTAGGGATTTCAAAGGCAGTGTGCTTTACAGGCCATGCCCCATACATAAAATCCCTTCCTATCTATATGCTGCATTCACCAAGGGGATGGAGGTGTAATGATTTTCAGCTGCTCTTTTCCAGTTTGCACCATGGTTATAATCTAATCATTTGAGTCTTTGAGACAACTGCCAGTTTGTGGATGGGGATGGGTTGGGGGAGGTTGGGCTGTCTCCCTCTCACCTGTTTCCCCCATCCACCCATTAGCGGCCATGTGCCTCCAGTGGAGGACACTAAATTAAGAGTGTAGGACTTCAGATATAATGGGGTGCCGTGCAGTGGCTCTGCAGCTTTCACATGCGTTTGCAAATGTGTGTCAACTAAACCCCTATTCTTTGTACCAAAAGACAGGTTTTATTTGGTTGGTGACAGACTGGAAGGTGAGTGTATCAGACTGGGGGCTGGCTGACTTTCATACACCTCTTACAATCCTTCAACCTTATTTTGTGTTTTGTTATAGGGATGAAGACGCCGGACAACACCAGCTTGGGTCTCATATAAAGTCCCACCTAGTCCAATATGTTTAAGGCATTGTACTTAGCTATGGTCATTTTAATTAAATGAATTGTCATTTTTGTTCTTTCTTTAGTATTTTATTAAAAATATACATTTTTTTTTCAAAAAAACAAGATATTATAAAAACTGTTAAAAAACTTAAAAAAAATTTTTACTTGCAGTAGCCAGGATTCGAACCTGTCGCACTCTGTATGGGAGGCAAGACCGCTAACCATTGTACCAGCGAACTACTGCACTTGAATATGCTGCAAAACTTCCCTAAATCTTCAATTATGCAGTGCCATAGTGAAAAGGTATTGTACTTAGCTATGGTCATTTTAATTAAATGAATTGTCATTTTTGTTCTTTCTTTAGTATTTTATTAAAAATATACATATTTTTTTTTCATTAAATTAACCACTTAAGCCCCGGAGTATTTGGCATTTTGGAATTTTTTTTTTTTTGCACATATGTTCTGATACCTATGGAAGTGGAAAGCCAACCAGGGATGGAGACGCCTTGCTTACAGCTTGGTGGCTCATATAAAGTCCCACCGTGCGATTTTCGTGCTTTCTTGGTGGATGCAGTTTTGATTTGACCTTAGTGTTTTCCATATACAGGGATGGAGACCAATAGCATGACCTGCTTGTCTCACATAAAGTCCCAAAAGGAAATTAGGGATTTCAAAGGCAGTGTGCTTTACAGGCCATGCCCCATACATAAAATCCCTTCCTATCTATATGCTGCATTCACCAAGGGGATGGAGGTGTAATGATTTTCAGCTGCTCTTTTCCAGTAAGAGGTATTGTACTTAGCTATGGTCATTTTAATTAAATGAATTGTCATTTTTGTTCTTTCTTTAGTATTTTATTAAAAATATACATATTTTTTTTTCATTAAATTAACCACTTAAGCCCCGGAGTATTTGGCATTTTGGAATTTTTTTTTTTTTGCACATATGTTCTGATACCTATGGAAGTGGAAAGCCAACCAGGGATGGAGACGCCTTGCTTACAGCTTGGTGGCTCATATAAAGTCCCACCGTGCGATTTTCGTGCGTTCTTGGTGGATGCAGTTTTGATTTGACCTTAGTGTTTTCCATATACAGGGATGGAGACCAATAGCATGACCTGCTTGTCTCACATAAAGTCCCAAAAGGAAATTAGGGATTTCAAAGGCAGTGTGCTTTACAGGCCATGCCCCATACATAAAATCCCTTCCTATCTATATGCTGCATTCACCAAGGGGATGGAGGTGTAATGATTTTCAGCTGCTCTTTTCCAGTAAGAGGTATTGTACTTAGCTATGGTCATTTTAATTAAATGAATTGTCATTTTTGTTCTTTCTTTAGTATTTTATTAAAAATATACATATTATTTTTTCATTAAATTAACCACTTAAGCCCCGGAGTATTTGGCATTTTGGAATTTTTTTTTTTTTTTGCACATATGTTCTGATACCTATGGAAGTGGAAAGCCAACCAGGGATGGAGACGCCTTGCTTACAGCTTGGTGGCTCATATAAAGTCCCACCGTGCGATTTTCGTGCGTTCTTGGTGGATGCAGTTTTGATTTGACCTTAGTGTTTTCCATATACAGGGATGGAGACCAATAGCATGACCTGCTTGTCTCACATAAAGTCCCAAAAGGAAATTAGGGATTTCAAAGGCAGTGTGCTTTACAGGCCATGCCCCATACATAAAATCCCTTCCTATCTATATGCTGCATTCACCAAGGGGATGGAGGTGTAATGATTTTCAGCTGCTCTTTTCCAGTAAGAGGTATTGTACTTAGCTATGGTCATTTTAATTAAATGAATTGTCATTTTTGTTCTTTCTTTAGTATTTTATTAAAAATATACATTTTTTTTTCAAAAAAACAAGATATTATAAAAACTGTTAAAAAACTTAAAAAAAAAAAAAAAAAATTTTTTACTTGCAGTAGCCAGGATTCGAACCTGTCACACTCTGTATGGGAGGCAAGACCGCTAACCATTGTACCAGCGAACTACTGCACTTAAATAAGCTGCAAAACTTCCCTAAATCTTCAATTATGCAGTGCCATAGTGAAAAGGTATTGTACTTAGCTATGGTCATTTTAATTAAATGAATTGTCATTTTTGTTCTTTCTTTAGTATTTTATTAAAAATATACATATTTTTTTTTCATTAAATTAACCACTTAAGCCCCGGAGTATTTGGCATTTTGGAATTTTTTTTTTTTTTTGCACATATGTTCTGATACCTATGGAAGTGGAAAGCCAACCAGGGATGGAGACGCCTTGCTTACAGCTTGGTGGCTCATATAAAGTCCCACCGTGCGATTTTCGTGCGTTCTTGGTGGATGCAGTTTTGATTTGACCTTAGTGTTTTCCATATACAGGGATGGAGACCAATAGCATGGCCTGCTTGTCTCACATAAAGTCCCAAAAGGAAATTAGGGATTTCAAAGGCAGTGTGCTTTACAGGCCATGCCCCATACATAAAATCCCTTCCTATCTATATGCTGCATTCACCAAGGGGATGGAGGTGTAATGATTTTCAGCTGCTCTTTTCCAGTAAGAGGTATTGTACTTAGCTATGGTCATTTTAATTAAATGAATTGTCATTTTTGTTCTTTCTTTAGTATTTTATTAAAAATATACATTTTTTTTTTCATTAAATTAACCACTTAAGCCCCGGAGTATTTGGCATTTTGGAATGTTTTTTTTTTTTTGCACATATGTTCTGATACCTATGGAAGTGGAAAGCCAACCAGGGATGGAGACGCCTTGCTTACAGCTTGGTGGCTCATATAAAGTCCCACCGTGCGATTTTCGTGCGTTCTTGGTGGGTGCAGTTTTGATTTGACCTTAGTGTTTTCCATATACAGGGATGGAGACCAATAGCATGACCTGCTTGTCTCACATAAAGTCCCAAAAGGAAATTAGGGATTTCAAAGGCAGTGTGCTTTACAGGCCATGCCCCATACATAAAATCCCTTCCTATCTATATGCTGCATTCACCAAGGGGATGGAGGTGTAATGATTTTCAGCTGCTCTTTTCCAGTAAGAGGTATTGTACTTAGCTATGGTCATTATAATTAAATGAATTGTCATTTTTGTTCTTTCTTTAGTATTTTATTAAAAATATACATTTTTTTTTCAAAAAAACAAGATATTATAAAAACTGTTAAAAAACTTAAAAAAAAAAAAAAAAAAAAAAAATTTTTTACTTGCAGTAGCCAGGATTCGAACCTGTCGCACTCTGTATGGGAGGCAAGACCGCTAACCATTATACCAGCGAACTACTGCACTTAAATAAGCTGCAAAACTTCCCTAAATCTTCAATTATGCAGTGCCATAGTGAAAAGGTATTGTACTTAGCTATGGTCATTTTAATTAAATGAATTGTCATTTTTGTTCTTTCTTTAGTATTTTATTAAAAATATACATATATTTTTTTTCATTAAATTAACCACTTAAGCCCCGGAGTATTTGGCATTTTGGAATTTTTTTTTTTTTTTTGCACATATGTTCTGATACCTATGGAAGTGGAAAGCCAACCAGGGATGGAGACGCCTTGCTTACAGCTTGGTGGCTCATATAAAGTCCCACCGTGCGATTTTCGTGCGTTCTTGGTGGATGCAGTTTTGATTTGACCTTAGTGTTTTCCATATACAGGGATGGAGACCAATAGCATGACCTGCTTGTCTCACATAAAGTCCCAAAAGGAAATTAGGGATTTCAAAGGCAGTGTGCTTTACAGGCCATGCCCCATACATAAAATCCCTTCCTATCTATATGCTGCATTTACCAAGGGGATGGAGGTGTAATGATTTTCAGCTGCTCTTTTCCAGTAAGAGGTATTGTACTTAGCTATGGTCATTTTAATTAAATGAATTGTCATTTTTGTTCTTTCTTTAGTATTTTATTAAAAATATACATATTTTTTTTCATTAAATTAACCACTTAAGCCCCGGAGTATTTGGCATTTTGGAATTTTTTTTTTTTTTGCACATATGTTCTGATACCTATGGAAGTGGAAAGCCAACCAGGGATGGAGACGCCTTGCTTACAGCTTGGTGGCTCATATAAAGTCCCACCGTGCGATTTTCGTGCGTTCTTGGTGGATGCAGTTTTGATTTGACCTTAGTGTTTTCCATATACAGGGATGGAGACCAATAGCATGACCTGCTTGTCTCACATAAAGTCCCAAAAGGAAATTAGGGATTTCAAAGGCAGTGTGCTTTACAGGCCATGCCCCATACATAAAATCCCTTCCTATCTATATGCTGCATTCACCAAGGGGATGGAGGTGTAATGATTTTCAGCTGCTCTTTTCCAGTAAGAGGTATTGTACTTAGCTATGGTCATTTTAATTAAATGAATTGTCATTTTTGTTCTTTCTTTAGTATTTTATTAAAAATATACATTTTTTTTTTCATTAAATTAACCACTTAAGCCCCGGAGTATTTGGCATTTTGGAATGTTTTTTTTTTTTTGCACATATGTTCTGATACCTATGGAAGTGGAAAGCCAACCAGGGATGGAGACGCCTTGCTTACAGCTTGGTGGCTCATATAAAGTCCCACCGTGCGATTTTCGTGCGTTCTTGGTGGATGCAGTTTTGATTTGACCTTAGTGTTTTCCATATACAGGGATGGAGACCAATAGCATGACCTGCTTGTCTCACATAAAGTCCCAAAAGGAAATTAGGGATTTCAAAGGCAGTGTGCTTTACAGGCCATGCCCCATACATAAAATCCCTTCCTATCTATATGCTGCATTCACCAAGGGGATGGAGGTGTAATGATTTTCAGCTGCTCTTTTCCAGTAAGAGGTATTGTACTTAGCTATGGTCATTTTAATTAAATGAATTGTCATTTTTGTTCTTTCTTTAGTATTTTATTAAAAATATACATTTTTTTTTCAAAAAAACAAGATATTATAAAAACTGTTAAAAAACTTAAAAAAAAAAAAAAAAAAAATTTTTTACTTGCAGTAGCCAGGATTCGAACCTGTCACACTCTGTATGGGAGGCAAGACCGCTAACCATTGTACCAGCGAACTACTGCACTTAAATAAGCTGCAAAACTTCCCTAAATCTTCAATTATGCAGTGCCATAGTGAAAAGGTATTGTACTTAGCTATGGTCATTTTAATTAAATGAATTGTCATTTTTGTTCTTTCTTTAGTATTTTATTAAAAATATACATATTTTTTTTTCATTAAATTAACCACTTAAGCCCCGGAGTATTTGGCATTTTGGAATTTTTTTTTTTTTTTGCACATATGTTCTGATACCTATGGAAGTGGAAAGCCAACCAGGGATGGAGACGCCTTGCTTACAGCTTGGTGGCTCATATAAAGTCCCACCGTGCGATTTTCGTGCGTTCTTGGTGGATGCAGTTTTGATTTGACCTTAGTGTTTTCCATATACAGGGATGGAGACCAATAGCATGGCCTGCTTGTCTCACATAAAGTCCCAAAAGGAAATTAGGGATTTCAAAGGCAGTGTGCTTTACAGGCCATGCCCCATACATAAAATCCCTTCCTATCTATATGCTGCATTCACCAAGGGGATGGAGGTGTAATGATTTTCAGCTGCTCTTTTCCAGTAAGAGGTATTGTACTTAGCTATGGTCATTTTAATTAAATGAATTGTCATTTTTGTTCTTTCTTTAGTATTTTATTAAAAATATACATTTTTTTTTTCATTAAATTAACCACTTAAGCCCCGGAGTATTTGGCATTTTGGAATGTTTTTTTTTTTTTGCACATATGTTCTGATACCTATGGAAGTGGAAAGCCAACCAGGGATGGAGACGCCTTGCTTACAGCTTGGTGGCTCATATAAAGTCCCACCGTGCGATTTTCGTGCGTTCTTGGTGGGTGCAGTTTTGATTTGACCTTAGTGTTTTCCATATACAGGGATGGAGACCAATAGCATGACCTGCTTGTCTCACATAAAGTCCCAAAAGGAAATTAGGGATTTCAAAGGCAGTGTGCTTTACAGGCCATGCCCCATACATAAAATCCCTTCCTATCTATATGCTGCATTCACCAAGGGGATGGAGGTGTAATGATTTTCAGCTGCTCTTTTCCAGTAAGAGGTATTGTACTTAGCTATGGTCATTATAATTAAATGAATTGTCATTTTTGTTCTTTCTTTAGTATTTTATTAAAAATATACATTTTTTTTTCAAAAAAACAAGATATTATAAAAACTGTTAAAAAACTTAAAAAAAAAAAAAAAAAAAAAATTTTTTTACTTGCAGTAGCCAGGATTCGAACCTGTCGCACTCTGTATGGGAGGCAAGACCGCTAACCATTATACCAGCGAACTACTGCACTTAAATAAGCTGCAAAACTTCCCTAAATCTTCAATTATGCAGTGCCATAGTGAAAAGGTATTGTACTTAGCTATGGTCATTTTAATTAAATGAATTGTCATTTTTGTTCTTTCTTTAGTATTTTATTAAAAATATACATATATTTTTTTTCATTAAATTAACCACTTAAGCCCCGGAGTATTTGGCATTTTGGAATTTTTTTTTTTTTTTTGCACATATGTTCTGATACCTATGGAAGTGGAAAGCCAACCAGGGATGGAGACGCCTTGCTTACAGCTTGGTGGCTCATATAAAGTCCCACCGTGCGATTTTCGTGCGTTCTTGGTGGATGCAGTTTTGATTTGACCTTAGTGTTTTCCATATACAGGGATGGAGACCAATAGCATGACCTGCTTGTCTCACATAAAGTCCCAAAAGGAAATTAGGGATTTCAAAGGCAGTGTGCTTTACAGGCCATGCCCCATACATAAAATCCCTTCCTATCTATATGCTGCATTTACCAAGGGGATGGAGGTGTAATGATTTTCAGCTGCTCTTTTCCAGTAAGAGGTATTGTACTTAGCTATGGTCATTTTAATTAAATGAATTGTCATTTTTGTTCTTTCTTTAGTATTTTATTAAAAATATACATATTTTTTTTCATTAAATTAACCACTTAAGCCCCGGAGTATTTGGCATTTTGGAATTTTTTTTTTTTTTGCACATATGTTCTGATACCTATGGAAGTGGAAAGCCAACCAGGGATGGAGACGCCTTGCTTACAGCTTGGTGGCTCATATAAAGTCCCACCGTGCGATTTTCGTGCGTTCTTGGTGGATGCAGTTTTGATTTGACCTTAGTGTTTTCCATATACAGGGATGGAGACCAATAGCATGACCTGCTTGTCTCACATAAAGTCCCAAAAGGAAATTAGGGATTTCAAAGGCAGTGTGCTTTACAGGCCATGCCCCATACATAAAATCCCTTCCTATCTATATGCTGCATTCACCAAGGGGATGGAGGTGTAATGATTTTCAGCTGCTCTTTTCCAGTAAGAGGTATTGTACTTAGCTATGGTCATTTTAATTAAATGAATTGTCATTTTTGTTCTTTCTTTAGTATTTTATTAAAAATATACATTTTTTTTTTCATTAAATTAACCACTTAAGCCCCGGAGTATTTGGCATTTTGGAATGTTTTTTTTTTTTTGCACATATGTTCTGATACCTATGGAAGTGGAAAGCCAACCAGGGATGGAGACGCCTTGCTTACAGCTTGGTGGCTCATATAAAGTCCCACCGTGCGATTTTCGTGCGTTCTTGGTGGATGCAGTTTTGATTTGACCTTAGTGTTTTCCATATACAGGGATGGAGACCAATAGCATGACCTGCTTGTCTCACATAAAGTCCCAAAAGGAAATTAGGGATTTCAAAGGCAGTGTGCTTTACAGGCCATGCCCCATACATAAAATCCCTTCCTATCTATATGCTGCATTCACCAAGGGGATGGAGGTGTAATGATTTTCAGCTGCTCTTTTCCAGTTTGCACCATGGTTATAATCTAATCATTTGAGTCTTTGAGACAACTGCCAGTTTGTGGATGGGGATGGGTTGGGGGAGGTTGGGCTGTCTCCCTCTCACCTGTTTCCCCCATCCACCCATTAGCGGCCATGTGCCTCCAGTGGAGGACACTAAATTAAGAGTGTAGGACTTCAGATATAATGGGGTGCCGTGCAGTGGCTCTGCAGCTTTCACATGCGTTTGCAAATGTGTGTCAACTAAACCCCTATTCTTTGTACCAAAAGACAGGTTTTATTTGGTTGGTGACAGACTGGAAGGTGAGTGTATCAGACTGGGGGCTGGCTGACTTTCATACACCTCTTACAATCCTTCAACCTTATTTTGTGTTTTGTTATAGGGATGAAGACGCCGGACAACACCAGCTTGGGTCTCATATAAAGTCCCACCTAGTCCAATATGTTTAAGGCATTGTACTTAGCTATGGTCATTTTAATTAAATGAATTGTCATTTTTGTTCTTTCTTTAGTATTTTATTAAAAATATACATTTTTTTTTCAAAAAAACAAGATATTATAAAAACTGTTAAAAAACTTAAAAAAAATTTTTACTTGCAGTAGCCAGGATTCGAACCTGTCGCACTCTGTATGGGAGGCAAGACCGCTAACCATTGTACCAGCGAACTACTGCACTTGAATATGCTGCAAAACTTCCCTAAATCTTCAATTATGCAGTGCCATAGTGAAAAGGTATTGTACTTAGCTATGGTCATTTTAATTAAATGAATTGTCATTTTTGTTCTTTCTTTAGTATTTTATTAAAAATATACATATTTTTTTTTCATTAAATTAACCACTTAAGCCCCGGAGTATTTGGCATTTTGGAATTTTTTTTTTTTTGCACATATGTTCTGATACCTATGGAAGTGGAAAGCCAACCAGGGATGGAGACGCCTTGCTTACAGCTTGGTGGCTCATATAAAGTCCCACCGTGCGATTTTCGTGCTTTCTTGGTGGATGCAGTTTTGATTTGACCTTAGTGTTTTCCATATACAGGGATGGAGACCAATAGCATGACCTGCTTGTCTCACATAAAGTCCCAAAAGGAAATTAGGGATTTCAAAGGCAGTGTGCTTTACAGGCCATGCCCCATACATAAAATCCCTTCCTATCTATATGCTGCATTCACCAAGGGGATGGAGGTGTAATGATTTTCAGCTGCTCTTTTCCAGTAAGAGGTATTGTACTTAGCTATGGTCATTTTAATTAAATGAATTGTCATTTTTGTTCTTTCTTTAGTATTTTATTAAAAATATACATATTTTTTTTTCATTAAATTAACCACTTAAGCCCCGGAGTATTTGGCATTTTGGAATTTTTTTTTTTTTGCACATATGTTCTGATACCTATGGAAGTGGAAAGCCAACCAGGGATGGAGACGCCTTGCTTACAGCTTGGTGGCTCATATAAAGTCCCACCGTGCGATTTTCGTGCGTTCTTGGTGGATGCAGTTTTGATTTGACCTTAGTGTTTTCCATATACAGGGATGGAGACCAATAGCATGACCTGCTTGTCTCACATAAAGTCCCAAAAGGAAATTAGGGATTTCAAAGGCAGTGTGCTTTACAGGCCATGCCCCATACATAAAATCCCTTCCTATCTATATGCTGCATTCACCAAGGGGATGGAGGTGTAATGATTTTCAGCTGCTCTTTTCCAGTAAGAGGTATTGTACTTAGCTATGGTCATTTTAATTAAATGAATTGTCATTTTTGTTCTTTCTTTAGTATTTTATTAAAAATATACATATTATTTTTTCATTAAATTAACCACTTAAGCCCCGGAGTATTTGGCATTTTGGAATTTTTTTTTTTTTTTGCACATATGTTCTGATACCTATGGAAGTGGAAAGCCAACCAGGGATGGAGACGCCTTGCTTACAGCTTGGTGGCTCATATAAAGTCCCACCGTGCGATTTTCGTGCGTTCTTGGTGGATGCAGTTTTGATTTGACCTTAGTGTTTTCCATATACAGGGATGGAGACCAATAGCATGACCTGCTTGTCTCACATAAAGTCCCAAAAGGAAATTAGGGATTTCAAAGGCAGTGTGCTTTACAGGCCATGCCCCATACATAAAATCCCTTCCTATCTATATGCTGCATTCACCAAGGGGATGGAGGTGTAATGATTTTCAGCTGCTCTTTTCCAGTAAGAGGTATTGTACTTAGCTATGGTCATTTTAATTAAATGAATTGTCATTTTTGTTCTTTCTTTAGTATTTTATTAAAAATATACATTTTTTTTTCAAAAAAACAAGATATTATAAAAACTGTTAAAAAACTTAAAAAAAAAAAAAAAAAATTTTTTACTTGCAGTAGCCAGGATTCGAACCTGTCACACTCTGTATGGGAGGCAAGACCGCTAACCATTGTACCAGCGAACTACTGCACTTAAATAAGCTGCAAAACTTCCCTAAATCTTCAATTATGCAGTGCCATAGTGAAAAGGTATTGTACTTAGCTATGGTCATTTTAATTAAATGAATTGTCATTTTTGTTCTTTCTTTAGTATTTTATTAAAAATATACATATTTTTTTTTCATTAAATTAACCACTTAAGCCCCGGAGTATTTGGCATTTTGGAATTTTTTTTTTTTTTTGCACATATGTTCTGATACCTATGGAAGTGGAAAGCCAACCAGGGATGGAGACGCCTTGCTTACAGCTTGGTGGCTCATATAAAGTCCCACCGTGCGATTTTCGTGCGTTCTTGGTGGATGCAGTTTTGATTTGACCTTAGTGTTTTCCATATACAGGGATGGAGACCAATAGCATGGCCTGCTTGTCTCACATAAAGTCCCAAAAGGAAATTAGGGATTTCAAAGGCAGTGTGCTTTACAGGCCATGCCCCATACATAAAATCCCTTCCTATCTATATGCTGCATTCACCAAGGGGATGGAGGTGTAATGATTTTCAGCTGCTCTTTTCCAGTAAGAGGTATTGTACTTAGCTATGGTCATTTTAATTAAATGAATTGTCATTTTTGTTCTTTCTTTAGTATTTTATTAAAAATATACATTTTTTTTTTCATTAAATTAACCACTTAAGCCCCGGAGTATTTGGCATTTTGGAATGTTTTTTTTTTTTTGCACATATGTTCTGATACCTATGGAAGTGGAAAGCCAACCAGGGATGGAGACGCCTTGCTTACAGCTTGGTGGCTCATATAAAGTCCCACCGTGCGATTTTCGTGCGTTCTTGGTGGGTGCAGTTTTGATTTGACCTTAGTGTTTTCCATATACAGGGATGGAGACCAATAGCATGACCTGCTTGTCTCACATAAAGTCCCAAAAGGAAATTAGGGATTTCAAAGGCAGTGTGCTTTACAGGCCATGCCCCATACATAAAATCCCTTCCTATCTATATGCTGCATTCACCAAGGGGATGGAGGTGTAATGATTTTCAGCTGCTCTTTTCCAGTAAGAGGTATTGTACTTAGCTATGGTCATTATAATTAAATGAATTGTCATTTTTGTTCTTTCTTTAGTATTTTATTAAAAATATACATTTTTTTTTCAAAAAAACAAGATATTATAAAAACTGTTAAAAAACTTAAAAAAAAAAAAAAAAAAAAAAAATTTTTTACTTGCAGTAGCCAGGATTCGAACCTGTCGCACTCTGTATGGGAGGCAAGACCGCTAACCATTATACCAGCGAACTACTGCACTTAAATAAGCTGCAAAACTTCCCTAAATCTTCAATTATGCAGTGCCATAGTGAAAAGGTATTGTACTTAGCTATGGTCATTTTAATTAAATGAATTGTCATTTTTGTTCTTTCTTTAGTATTTTATTAAAAATATACATATATTTTTTTTCATTAAATTAACCACTTAAGCCCCGGAGTATTTGGCATTTTGGAATTTTTTTTTTTTTTTTGCACATATGTTCTGATACCTATGGAAGTGGAAAGCCAACCAGGGATGGAGACGCCTTGCTTACAGCTTGGTGGCTCATATAAAGTCCCACCGTGCGATTTTCGTGCGTTCTTGGTGGATGCAGTTTTGATTTGACCTTAGTGTTTTCCATATACAGGGATGGAGACCAATAGCATGACCTGCTTGTCTCACATAAAGTCCCAAAAGGAAATTAGGGATTTCAAAGGCAGTGTGCTTTACAGGCCATGCCCCATACATAAAATCCCTTCCTATCTATATGCTGCATTTACCAAGGGGATGGAGGTGTAATGATTTTCAGCTGCTCTTTTCCAGTAAGAGGTATTGTACTTAGCTATGGTCATTTTAATTAAATGAATTGTCATTTTTGTTCTTTCTTTAGTATTTTATTAAAAATATACATATTTTTTTTCATTAAATTAACCACTTAAGCCCCGGAGTATTTGGCATTTTGGAATTTTTTTTTTTTTTGCACATATGTTCTGATACCTATGGAAGTGGAAAGCCAACCAGGGATGGAGACGCCTTGCTTACAGCTTGGTGGCTCATATAAAGTCCCACCGTGCGATTTTCGTGCGTTCTTGGTGGATGCAGTTTTGATTTGACCTTAGTGTTTTCCATATACAGGGATGGAGACCAATAGCATGACCTGCTTGTCTCACATAAAGTCCCAAAAGGAAATTAGGGATTTCAAAGGCAGTGTGCTTTACAGGCCATGCCCCATACATAAAATCCCTTCCTATCTATATGCTGCATTCACCAAGGGGATGGAGGTGTAATGATTTTCAGCTGCTCTTTTCCAGTAAGAGGTATTGTACTTAGCTATGGTCATTTTAATTAAATGAATTGTCATTTTTGTTCTTTCTTTAGTATTTTATTAAAAATATACATTTTTTTTTTCATTAAATTAACCACTTAAGCCCCGGAGTATTTGGCATTTTGGAATGTTTTTTTTTTTTTGCACATATGTTCTGATACCTATGGAAGTGGAAAGCCAACCAGGGATGGAGACGCCTTGCTTACAGCTTGGTGGCTCATATAAAGTCCCACCGTGCGATTTTCGTGCGTTCTTGGTGGATGCAGTTTTGATTTGACCTTAGTGTTTTCCATATACAGGGATGGAGACCAATAGCATGACCTGCTTGTCTCACATAAAGTCCCAAAAGGAAATTAGGGATTTCAAAGGCAGTGTGCTTTACAGGCCATGCCCCATACATAAAATCCCTTCCTATCTATATGCTGCATTCACCAAGGGGATGGAGGTGTAATGATTTTCAGCTGCTCTTTTCCAGTAAGAGGTATTGTACTTAGCTATGGTCATTTTAATTAAATGAATTGTCATTTTTGTTCTTTCTTTAGTATTTTATTAAAAATATACATTTTTTTTTCAAAAAAACAAGATATTATAAAAACTGTTAAAAAACTTAAAAAAAAAAAAAAAAAAAATTTTTTACTTGCAGTAGCCAGGATTCGAACCTGTCACACTCTGTATGGGAGGCAAGACCGCTAACCATTGTACCAGCGAACTACTGCACTTAAATAAGCTGCAAAACTTCCCTAAATCTTCAATTATGCAGTGCCATAGTGAAAAGGTATTGTACTTAGCTATGGTCATTTTAATTAAATGAATTGTCATTTTTGTTCTTTCTTTAGTATTTTATTAAAAATATACATATTTTTTTTTCATTAAATTAACCACTTAAGCCCCGGAGTATTTGGCATTTTGGAATTTTTTTTTTTTTTTGCACATATGTTCTGATACCTATGGAAGTGGAAAGCCAACCAGGGATGGAGACGCCTTGCTTACAGCTTGGTGGCTCATATAAAGTCCCACCGTGCGATTTTCGTGCGTTCTTGGTGGATGCAGTTTTGATTTGACCTTAGTGTTTTCCATATACAGGGATGGAGACCAATAGCATGGCCTGCTTGTCTCACATAAAGTCCCAAAAGGAAATTAGGGATTTCAAAGGCAGTGTGCTTTACAGGCCATGCCCCATACATAAAATCCCTTCCTATCTATATGCTGCATTCACCAAGGGGATGGAGGTGTAATGATTTTCAGCTGCTCTTTTCCAGTAAGAGGTATTGTACTTAGCTATGGTCATTTTAATTAAATGAATTGTCATTTTTGTTCTTTCTTTAGTATTTTATTAAAAATATACATTTTTTTTTTCATTAAATTAACCACTTAAGCCCCGGAGTATTTGGCATTTTGGAATGTTTTTTTTTTTTTGCACATATGTTCTGATACCTATGGAAGTGGAAAGCCAACCAGGGATGGAGACGCCTTGCTTACAGCTTGGTGGCTCATATAAAGTCCCACCGTGCGATTTTCGTGCGTTCTTGGTGGGTGCAGTTTTGATTTGACCTTAGTGTTTTCCATATACAGGGATGGAGACCAATAGCATGACCTGCTTGTCTCACATAAAGTCCCAAAAGGAAATTAGGGATTTCAAAGGCAGTGTGCTTTACAGGCCATGCCCCATACATAAAATCCCTTCCTATCTATATGCTGCATTCACCAAGGGGATGGAGGTGTAATGATTTTCAGCTGCTCTTTTCCAGTAAGAGGTATTGTACTTAGCTATGGTCATTATAATTAAATGAATTGTCATTTTTGTTCTTTCTTTAGTATTTTATTAAAAATATACATTTTTTTTTCAAAAAAACAAGATATTATAAAAACTGTTAAAAAACTTAAAAAAAAAAAAAAAAAAAAAAATTTTTTACTTGCAGTAGCCAGGATTCGAACCTGTCGCACTCTGTATGGGAGGCAAGACCGCTAACCATTATACCAGCGAACTACTGCACTTAAATAAGCTGCAAAACTTCCCTAAATCTTCAATTATGCAGTGCCATAGTGAAAAGGTATTGTACTTAGCTATGGTCATTTTAATTAAATGAATTGTCATTTTTGTTCTTTCTTTAGTATTTTATTAAAAATATACATATATTTTTTTTCATTAAATTAACCACTTAAGCCCCGGAGTATTTGGCATTTTGGAATTTTTTTTTTTTTTTTGCACATATGTTCTGATACCTATGGAAGTGGAAAGCCAACCAGGGATGGAGACGCCTTGCTTACAGCTTGGTGGCTCATATAAAGTCCCACCGTGCGATTTTCGTGCGTTCTTGGTGGATGCAGTTTTGATTTGACCTTAGTGTTTTCCATATACAGGGATGGAGACCAATAGCATGACCTGCTTGTCTCACATAAAGTCCCAAAAGGAAATTAGGGATTTCAAAGGCAGTGTGCTTTACAGGCCATGCCCCATACATAAAATCCCTTCCTATCTATATGCTGCATTTACCAAGGGGATGGAGGTGTAATGATTTTCAGCTGCTCTTTTCCAGTAAGAGGTATTGTACTTAGCTATGGTCATTTTAATTAAATGAATTGTCATTTTTGTTCTTTCTTTAGTATTTTATTAAAAATATACATATTTTTTTTCATTAAATTAACCACTTAAGCCCCGGAGTATTTGGCATTTTGGAATTTTTTTTTTTTTTGCACATATGTTCTGATACCTATGGAAGTGGAAAGCCAACCAGGGATGGAGACGCCTTGCTTACAGCTTGGTGGCTCATATAAAGTCCCACCGTGCGATTTTCGTGCGTTCTTGGTGGATGCAGTTTTGATTTGACCTTAGTGTTTTCCATATACAGGGATGGAGACCAATAGCATGACCTGCTTGTCTCACATAAAGTCCCAAAAGGAAATTAGGGATTTCAAAGGCAGTGTGCTTTACAGGCCATGCCCCATACATAAAATCCCTTCCTATCTATATGCTGCATTCACCAAGGGGATGGAGGTGTAATGATTTTCAGCTGCTCTTTTCCAGTAAGAGGTATTGTACTTAGCTATGGTCATTTTAATTAAATGAATTGTCATTTTTGTTCTTTCTTTAGTATTTTATTAAAAATATACATTTTTTTTTTCATTAAATTAACCACTTAAGCCCCGGAGTATTTGGCATTTTGGAATGTTTTTTTTTTTTTGCACATATGTTCTGATACCTATGGAAGTGGAAAGCCAACCAGGGATGGAGACGCCTTGCTTACAGCTTGGTGGCTCATATAAAGTCCCACCGTGCGATTTTCGTGCGTTCTTGGTGGATGCAGTTTTGATTTGACCTTAGTGTTTTCCATATACAGGGATGGAGACCAATAGCATGACCTGCTTGTCTCACATAAAGTCCCAAAAGGAAATTAGGGATTTCAAAGGCAGTGTGCTTTACAGGCCATGCCCCATACATAAAATCCCTTCCTATCTATATGCTGCATTCACCAAGGGGATGGAGGTGTAATGATTTTCAGCTGCTCTTTTCCAGTTTGCACCATGGTTATAATCTAATCATTTGAGTCTTTGAGACAACTGCCAGTTTGTGGATGGGGATGGGTTGGGGGAGGTTGGGCTGTCTCCCTCTCACCTGTTTCCCCCATCCACCCATTAGCGGCCATGTGCCTCCAGTGGAGGACACTAAATTAAGAGTGTAGGACTTCAGATATAATGGGGTGCCGTGCAGTGGCTCTGCAGCTTTCACATGCGTTTGCAAATGTGTGTCAACTAAACCCCTATTCTTTGTACCAAAAGACAGGTTTTATTTGGTTGGTGACAGACTGGAAGGTGAGTGTATCAGACTGGGGGCTGGCTGACTTTCATACACCTCTTACAATCCTTCAACCTTATTTTGTGTTTTGTTATAGGGATGAAGACGCCGGACAACACCAGCTTGGGTCTCATATAAAGTCCCACCTAGTCCAATATGTTTAAGGCATTGTACTTAGCTATGGTCATTTTAATTAAATGAATTGTCATTTTTGTTCTTTCTTTAGTATTTTATTAAAAATATACATTTTTTTTTCAAAAAAACAAGATATTATAAAAACTGTTAAAAAACTTAAAAAACATTTTTTACTTGCAGTAGCCAGGATTCGAACCTGTCGCACTCTGTATGGGAGGCAAGACCGCTAACCATTGTACCAGCGAACTACTGCACTTAAATAAGCTGCAAAACTTCCCTAAATCTTCAATTATGCAGTGCCATAGTGAAAAGGTATTGTACTTAGCTATGGTCATTTTAATTAAATGAATTGTCATTTTTGTTCTTTCTTTAGTATTTTATTAAAAATATACATATTTTTTTTTCATTAAATTAACCACTTAAGCCCCGGAGTATTTGGCATTTTGGAATGTTTTTTTTTTTTTGCACATATGTTCTGATACCTATGGAAGTGGAAAGCCAACCAGGGATGGAGACGCCTTGCTTACAGCTTGGTGGCTCATATAAAGTCCCACCGTGCGATTTTCGTGCGTTCTTGGTGGATGCAGTTTTGATTTGACCTTAGTGTTTTCCATATACAGGGATGGAGACCAATAGCATGACCTGCTTGTCTCACATAAAGTCCCAAAAGGAAATTAGGGATTTCAAAGGCAGTGTGCTTTACAGGCCATGCCCCATACATAAAATCCCTTCCTATCTATATGCTGCATTCACCAAGGGGATGGAGGTGTAATGATTTTCAGCTGCTCTTTTCCAGTTTGCACCATGGTTATAATCTAATCATTTGAGTCTTTGAGACAACTGCCAGTTTGTGGATGGGGATGGGTTGGGGGAGGTTGGGCTGTCTCCCTCTCACCTGTTTCCCCCATCCACCCATTAGCGGCCATGTGCCTCCAGTGGAGGACACTAAATTAAGAGTGTAGGACTTCAGATATAATGGGGTGCCGTGCAGTGGCTCTGCAGCTTTCACATGCGTTTGCAAATGTGTGTCAACTAAACCCCTATTCTTTGTACCAAAAGACAGGTTTTATTTGGTTGGTGACAGACTGGAAGGTGAGTGTATCAGACTGGGGGCTGGCTGACTTTCATACACCTCTTACAATCCTTCAACCTTATTTTGTGTTTTGTTATAGGGATGAAGACGCCGGACAACACCAGCTTGGGTCTCATATAAAGTCCCACCTAGTCCAATATGTTTAAGGCATTGTACTTAGCTATGGTCATTTTAATTAAATGAATTGTCATTTTTGTTCTTTCTTTAGTATTTTATTAAAAATATACATTTTTTTTTCAAAAAAACAAGATATTATAAAAACTGTTAAAAAACTTAAAAAAAATTTTTACTTGCAGTAGCCAGGATTCGAACCTGTCGCACTCTGTATGGGAGGCAAGACCGCTAACCATTGTACCAGCGAACTACTGCACTTGAATATGCTGCAAAACTTCCCTAAATCTTCAATTATGCAGTGCCATAGTGAAAAGGTATTGTACTTAGCTATGGTCATTTTAATTAAATGAATTGTCATTTTTGTTCTTTCTTTAGTATTTTATTAAAAATATACATATTTTTTTTTCATTAAATTAACCACTTAAGCCCCGGAGTATTTGGCATTTTGGAATTTTTTTTTTTTTGCACATATGTTCTGATACCTATGGAAGTGGAAAGCCAACCAGGGATGGAGACGCCTTGCTTACAGCTTGGTGGCTCATATAAAGTCCCACCGTGCGATTTTCGTGCTTTCTTGGTGGATGCAGTTTTGATTTGACCTTAGTGTTTTCCATATACAGGGATGGAGACCAATAGCATGACCTGCTTGTCTCACATAAAGTCCCAAAAGGAAATTAGGGATTTCAAAGGCAGTGTGCTTTACAGGCCATGCCCCATACATAAAATCCCTTCCTATCTATATGCTGCATTCACCAAGGGGATGGAGGTGTAATGATTTTCAGCTGCTCTTTTCCAGTAAGAGGTATTGTACTTAGCTATGGTCATTTTAATTAAATGAATTGTCATTTTTGTTCTTTCTTTAGTATTTTATTAAAAATATACATTTTTTTTTTCATTAAATTAACCACTTAAGCCCCGGAGTATTTGGCATTTTGGAATGTTTTTTTTTTTTTGCACATATGTTCTGATACCTATGGAAGTGGAAAGCCAACCAGGGATGGAGACGCCTTGCTTACAGCTTGGTGGCTCATATAAAGTCCCACCGTGCGATTTTCGTGCGTTCTTGGTGGGTGCAGTTTTGATTTGACCTTAGTGTTTTCCATATACAGGGATGGAGACCAATAGCATGACCTGCTTGTCTCACATAAAGTCCCAAAAGGAAATTAGGGATTTCAAAGGCAGTGTGCTTTACAGGCCATGCCCCATACATAAAATCCCTTCCTATCTATATGCTGCATTCACCAAGGGGATGGAGGTGTAATGATTTTCAGCTGCTCTTTTCCAGTAAGAGGTATTGTACTTAGCTATGGTCATTATAATTAAATGAATTGTCATTTTTGTTCTTTCTTTAGTATTTTATTAAAAATATACATTTTTTTTTCAAAAAAACAAGATATTATAAAAACTGTTAAAAAACTTAAAAAAAAAAAAAAAAAAAAAAAATTTTTTACTTGCAGTAGCCAGGATTCGAACCTGTCGCACTCTGTATGGGAGGCAAGACCGCTAACCATTATACCAGCGAACTACTGCACTTAAATAAGCTGCAAAACTTCCCTAAATCTTCAATTATGCAGTGCCATAGTGAAAAGGTATTGTACTTAGCTATGGTCATTTTAATTAAATGAATTGTCATTTTTGTTCTTTCTTTAGTATTTTATTAAAAATATACATATATTTTTTTTCATTAAATTAACCACTTAAGCCCCGGAGTATTTGGCATTTTGGAATTTTTTTTTTTTTTTTGCACATATGTTCTGATACCTATGGAAGTGGAAAGCCAACCAGGGATGGAGACGCCTTGCTTACAGCTTGGTGGCTCATATAAAGTCCCACCGTGCGATTTTCGTGCGTTCTTGGTGGATGCAGTTTTGATTTGACCTTAGTGTTTTCCATATACAGGGATGGAGACCAATAGCATGACCTGCTTGTCTCACATAAAGTCCCAAAAGGAAATTAGGGATTTCAAAGGCAGTGTGCTTTACAGGCCATGCCCCATACATAAAATCCCTTCCTATCTATATGCTGCATTTACCAAGGGGATGGAGGTGTAATGATTTTCAGCTGCTCTTTTCCAGTAAGAGGTATTGTACTTAGCTATGGTCATTTTAATTAAATGAATTGTCATTTTTGTTCTTTCTTTAGTATTTTATTAAAAATATACATATTTTTTTTCATTAAATTAACCACTTAAGCCCCGGAGTATTTGGCATTTTGGAATTTTTTTTTTTTTTGCACATATGTTCTGATACCTATGGAAGTGGAAAGCCAACCAGGGATGGAGACGCCTTGCTTACAGCTTGGTGGCTCATATAAAGTCCCACCGTGCGATTTTCGTGCGTTCTTGGTGGATGCAGTTTTGATTTGACCTTAGTGTTTTCCATATACAGGGATGGAGACCAATAGCATGACCTGCTTGTCTCACATAAAGTCCCAAAAGGAAATTAGGGATTTCAAAGGCAGTGTGCTTTACAGGCCATGCCCCATACATAAAATCCCTTCCTATCTATATGCTGCATTCACCAAGGGGATGGAGGTGTAATGATTTTCAGCTGCTCTTTTCCAGTAAGAGGTATTGTACTTAGCTATGGTCATTTTAATTAAATGAATTGTCATTTTTGTTCTTTCTTTAGTATTTTATTAAAAATATACATTTTTTTTTTCATTAAATTAACCACTTAAGCCCCGGAGTATTTGGCATTTTGGAATGTTTTTTTTTTTTTGCACATATGTTCTGATACCTATGGAAGTGGAAAGCCAACCAGGGATGGAGACGCCTTGCTTACAGCTTGGTGGCTCATATAAAGTCCCACCGTGCGATTTTCGTGCGTTCTTGGTGGATGCAGTTTTGATTTGACCTTAGTGTTTTCCATATACAGGGATGGAGACCAATAGCATGACCTGCTTGTCTCACATAAAGTCCCAAAAGGAAATTAGGGATTTCAAAGGCAGTGTGCTTTACAGGCCATGCCCCATACATAAAATCCCTTCCTATCTATATGCTGCATTCACCAAGGGGATGGAGGTGTAATGATTTTCAGCTGCTCTTTTCCAGTAAGAGGTATTGTACTTAGCTATGGTCATTTTAATTAAATGAATTGTCATTTTTGTTCTTTCTTTAGTATTTTATTAAAAATATACATTTTTTTTTCAAAAAAACAAGATATTATAAAAACTGTTAAAAAACTTAAAAAAAAAAAAAAAAAAAAAAAAAATTTTTTACTTGCAGTAGCCAGGATTCGAACCTGTCACACTCTGTATGGGAGGCAAGACCGCTAACCATTGTACCAGCGAACTACTGCACTTAAATAAGCTGCAAAACTTCCCTAAATCTTCAATTATGCAGTGCCATAGTGAAAAGGTATTGTACTTAGCTATGGTCATTTTAATTAAATGAATTGTCATTTTTGTTCTTTCTTTAGTATTTTATTAAAAATATACATATTTTTTTTTCATTAAATTAACCACTTAAGCCCCGGAGTATTTGGCATTTTGGAATTTTTTTTTTTTTTTGCACATATGTTCTGATACCTATGGAAGTGGAAAGCCAACCAGGGATGGAGACGCCTTGCTTACAGCTTGGTGGCTCATATAAAGTCCCACCGTGCGATTTTCGTGCGTTCTTGGTGGATGCAGTTTTGATTTGACCTTAGTGTTTTCCATATACAGGGATGGAGACCAATAGCATGGCCTGCTTGTCTCACATAAAGTCCCAAAAGGAAATTAGGGATTTCAAAGGCAGTGTGCTTTACAGGCCATGCCCCATACATAAAATCCCTTCCTATCTATATGCTGCATTCACCAAGGGGATGGAGGTGTAATGATTTTCAGCTGCTCTTTTCCAGTAAGAGGTATTGTACTTAGCTATGGTCATTTTAATTAAATGAATTGTCATTTTTGTTCTTTCTTTAGTATTTTATTAAAAATATACATTTTTTTTTTCATTAAATTAACCACTTAAGCCCCGGAGTATTTGGCATTTTGGAATGTTTTTTTTTTTTTGCACATATGTTCTGATACCTATGGAAGTGGAAAGCCAACCAGGGATGGAGACGCCTTGCTTACAGCTTGGTGGCTCATATAAAGTCCCACCGTGCGATTTTCGTGCGTTCTTGGTGGGTGCAGTTTTGATTTGACCTTAGTGTTTTCCATATACAGGGATGGAGACCAATAGCATGACCTGCTTGTCTCACATAAAGTCCCAAAAGGAAATTAGGGATTTCAAAGGCAGTGTGCTTTACAGGCCATGCCCCATACATAAAATCCCTTCCTATCTATATGCTGCATTCACCAAGGGGATGGAGGTGTAATGATTTTCAGCTGCTCTTTTCCAGTAAGAGGTATTGTACTTAGCTATGGTCATTATAATTAAATGAATTGTCATTTTTGTTCTTTCTTTAGTATTTTATTAAAAATATACATTTTTTTTTCAAAAAAACAAGATATTATAAAAACTGTTAAAAAACTTAAAAAAAAAAAAAAAAAAAAAAAATTTTTTACTTGCAGTAGCCAGGATTCGAACCTGTCGCACTCTGTATGGGAGGCAAGACCGCTAACCATTATACCAGCGAACTACTGCACTTAAATAAGCTGCAAAACTTCCCTAAATCTTCAATTATGCAGTGCCATAGTGAAAAGGTATTGTACTTAGCTATGGTCATTTTAATTAAATGAATTGTCATTTTTGTTCTTTCTTTAGTATTTTATTAAAAATATACATATATTTTTTTTCATTAAATTAACCACTTAAGCCCCGGAGTATTTGGCATTTTGGAATTTTTTTTTTTTTTTTGCACATATGTTCTGATACCTATGGAAGTGGAAAGCCAACCAGGGATGGAGACGCCTTGCTTACAGCTTGGTGGCTCATATAAAGTCCCACCGTGCGATTTTCGTGCGTTCTTGGTGGATGCAGTTTTGATTTGACCTTAGTGTTTTCCATATACAGGGATGGAGACCAATAGCATGACCTGCTTGTCTCACATAAAGTCCCAAAAGGAAATTAGGGATTTCAAAGGCAGTGTGCTTTACAGGCCATGCCCCATACATAAAATCCCTTCCTATCTATATGCTGCATTTACCAAGGGGATGGAGGTGTAATGATTTTCAGCTGCTCTTTTCCAGTAAGAGGTATTGTACTTAGCTATGGTCATTTTAATTAAATGAATTGTCATTTTTGTTCTTTCTTTAGTATTTTATTAAAAATATACATATTTTTTTTCATTAAATTAACCACTTAAGCCCCGGAGTATTTGGCATTTTGGAATTTTTTTTTTTTTTGCACATATGTTCTGATACCTATGGAAGTGGAAAGCCAACCAGGGATGGAGACGCCTTGCTTACAGCTTGGTGGCTCATATAAAGTCCCACCGTGCGATTTTCGTGCGTTCTTGGTGGATGCAGTTTTGATTTGACCTTAGTGTTTTCCATATACAGGGATGGAGACCAATAGCATGACCTGCTTGTCTCACATAAAGTCCCAAAAGGAAATTAGGGATTTCAAAGGCAGTGTGCTTTACAGGCCATGCCCCATACATAAAATCCCTTCCTATCTATATGCTGCATTCACCAAGGGGATGGAGGTGTAATGATTTTCAGCTGCTCTTTTCCAGTAAGAGGTATTGTACTTAGCTATGGTCATTTTAATTAAATGAATTGTCATTTTTGTTCTTTCTTTAGTATTTTATTAAAAATATACATTTTTTTTTTCATTAAATTAACCACTTAAGCCCCGGAGTATTTGGCATTTTGGAATGTTTTTTTTTTTTTGCACATATGTTCTGATACCTATGGAAGTGGAAAGCCAACCAGGGATGGAGACGCCTTGCTTACAGCTTGGTGGCTCATATAAAGTCCCACCGTGCGATTTTCGTGCGTTCTTGGTGGATGCAGTTTTGATTTGACCTTAGTGTTTTCCATATACAGGGATGGAGACCAATAGCATGACCTGCTTGTCTCACATAAAGTCCCAAAAGGAAATTAGGGATTTCAAAGGCAGTGTGCTTTACAGGCCATGCCCCATACATAAAATCCCTTCCTATCTATATGCTGCATTCACCAAGGGGATGGAGGTGTAATGATTTTCAGCTGCTCTTTTCCAGTAAGAGGTATTGTACTTAGCTATGGTCATTTTAATTAAATGAATTGTCATTTTTGTTCTTTCTTTAGTATTTTATTAAAAATATACATTTTTTTTTCAAAAAAACAAGATATTATAAAAACTGTTAAAAAACTTAAAAAAAAAAAAAAAAAAAAAAAAAATTTTTTACTTGCAGTAGCCAGGATTCGAACCTGTCACACTCTGTATGGGAGGCAAGACCGCTAACCATTGTACCAGCGAACTACTGCACTTAAATAAGCTGCAAAACTTCCCTAAATCTTCAATTATGCAGTGCCATAGTGAAAAGGTATTGTACTTAGCTATGGTCATTTTAATTAAATGAATTGTCATTTTTGTTCTTTCTTTAGTATTTTATTAAAAATATACATATTTTTTTTTCATTAAATTAACCACTTAAGCCCCGGAGTATTTGGCATTTTGGAATTTTTTTTTTTTTTTGCACATATGTTCTGATACCTATGGAAGTGGAAAGCCAACCAGGGATGGAGACGCCTTGCTTACAGCTTGGTGGCTCATATAAAGTCCCACCGTGCGATTTTCGTGCGTTCTTGGTGGATGCAGTTTTGATTTGACCTTAGTGTTTTCCATATACAGGGATGGAGACCAATAGCATGGCCTGCTTGTCTCACATAAAGTCCCAAAAGGAAATTAGGGATTTCAAAGGCAGTGTGCTTTACAGGCCATGCCCCATACATAAAATCCCTTCCTATCTATATGCTGCATTCACCAAGGGGATGGAGGTGTAATGATTTTCAGCTGCTCTTTTCCAGTAAGAGGTATTGTACTTAGCTATGGTCATTTTAATTAAATGAATTGTCATTTTTGTTCTTTCTTTAGTATTTTATTAAAAATATACATTTTTTTTTTCATTAAATTAACCACTTAAGCCCCGGAGTATTTGGCATTTTGGAATGTTTTTTTTTTTTTGCACATATGTTCTGATACCTATGGAAGTGGAAAGCCAACCAGGGATGGAGACGCCTTGCTTACAGCTTGGTGGCTCATATAAAGTCCCACCGTGCGATTTTCGTGCGTTCTTGGTGGGTGCAGTTTTGATTTGACCTTAGTGTTTTCCATATACAGGGATGGAGACCAATAGCATGACCTGCTTGTCTCACATAAAGTCCCAAAAGGAAATTAGGGATTTCAAAGGCAGTGTGCTTTACAGGCCATGCCCCATACATAAAATCCCTTCCTATCTATATGCTGCATTCACCAAGGGGATGGAGGTGTAATGATTTTCAGCTGCTCTTTTCCAGTAAGAGGTATTGTACTTAGCTATGGTCATTATAATTAAATGAATTGTCATTTTTGTTCTTTCTTTAGTATTTTATTAAAAATATACATTTTTTTTTCAAAAAAACAAGATATTATAAAAACTGTTAAAAAACTTAAAAAAAAAAAAAAAAAAAAAAATTTTTTACTTGCAGTAGCCAGGATTCGAACCTGTCGCACTCTGTATGGGAGGCAAGACCGCTAACCATTATACCAGCGAACTACTGCACTTAAATAAGCTGCAAAACTTCCCTAAATCTTCAATTATGCAGTGCCATAGTGAAAAGGTATTGTACTTAGCTATGGTCATTTTAATTAAATGAATTGTCATTTTTGTTCTTTCTTTAGTATTTTATTAAAAATATACATATATTTTTTTTCATTAAATTAACCACTTAAGCCCCGGAGTATTTGGCATTTTGGAATTTTTTTTTTTTTTTTGCACATATGTTCTGATACCTATGGAAGTGGAAAGCCAACCAGGGATGGAGACGCCTTGCTTACAGCTTGGTGGCTCATATAAAGTCCCACCGTGCGATTTTCGTGCGTTCTTGGTGGATGCAGTTTTGATTTGACCTTAGTGTTTTCCATATACAGGGATGGAGACCAATAGCATGACCTGCTTGTCTCACATAAAGTCCCAAAAGGAAATTAGGGATTTCAAAGGCAGTGTGCTTTACAGGCCATGCCCCATACATAAAATCCCTTCCTATCTATATGCTGCATTTACCAAGGGGATGGAGGTGTAATGATTTTCAGCTGCTCTTTTCCAGTAAGAGGTATTGTACTTAGCTATGGTCATTTTAATTAAATGAATTGTCATTTTTGTTCTTTCTTTAGTATTTTATTAAAAATATACATATTTTTTTTCATTAAATTAACCACTTAAGCCCCGGAGTATTTGGCATTTTGGAATTTTTTTTTTTTTTGCACATATGTTCTGATACCTATGGAAGTGGAAAGCCAACCAGGGATGGAGACGCCTTGCTTACAGCTTGGTGGCTCATATAAAGTCCCACCGTGCGATTTTCGTGCGTTCTTGGTGGATGCAGTTTTGATTTGACCTTAGTGTTTTCCATATACAGGGATGGAGACCAATAGCATGACCTGCTTGTCTCACATAAAGTCCCAAAAGGAAATTAGGGATTTCAAAGGCAGTGTGCTTTACAGGCCATGCCCCATACATAAAATCCCTTCCTATCTATATGCTGCATTCACCAAGGGGATGGAGGTGTAATGATTTTCAGCTGCTCTTTTCCAGTAAGAGGTATTGTACTTAGCTATGGTCATTTTAATTAAATGAATTGTCATTTTTGTTCTTTCTTTAGTATTTTATTAAAAATATACATTTTTTTTTTCATTAAATTAACCACTTAAGCCCCGGAGTATTTGGCATTTTGGAATGTTTTTTTTTTTTTGCACATATGTTCTGATACCTATGGAAGTGGAAAGCCAACCAGGGATGGAGACGCCTTGCTTACAGCTTGGTGGCTCATATAAAGTCCCACCGTGCGATTTTCGTGCGTTCTTGGTGGATGCAGTTTTGATTTGACCTTAGTGTTTTCCATATACAGGGATGGAGACCAATAGCATGACCTGCTTGTCTCACATAAAGTCCCAAAAGGAAATTAGGGATTTCAAAGGCAGTGTGCTTTACAGGCCATGCCCCATACATAAAATCCCTTCCTATCTATATGCTGCATTCACCAAGGGGATGGAGGTGTAATGATTTTCAGCTGCTCTTTTCCAGTTTGCACCATGGTTATAATCTAATCATTTGAGTCTTTGAGACAACTGCCAGTTTGTGGATGGGGATGGGTTGGGGGAGGTTGGGCTGTCTCCCTCTCACCTGTTTCCCCCATCCACCCATTAGCGGCCATGTGCCTCCAGTGGAGGACACTAAATTAAGAGTGTAGGACTTCAGATATAATGGGGTGCCGTGCAGTGGCTCTGCAGCTTTCACATGCGTTTGCAAATGTGTGTCAACTAAACCCCTATTCTTTGTACCAAAAGACAGGTTTTATTTGGTTGGTGACAGACTGGAAGGTGAGTGTATCAGACTGGGGGCTGGCTGACTTTCATACACCTCTTACAATCCTTCAACCTTATTTTGTGTTTTGTTATAGGGATGAAGACGCCGGACAACACCAGCTTGGGTCTCATATAAAGTCCCACCTAGTCCAATATGTTTAAGGCATTGTACTTAGCTATGGTCATTTTAATTAAATGAATTGTCATTTTTGTTCTTTCTTTAGTATTTTATTAAAAATATACATTTTTTTTTCAAAAAAACAAGATATTATAAAAACTGTTAAAAAACTTAAAAAACATTTTTTACTTGCAGTAGCCAGGATTCGAACCTGTCGCACTCTGTATGGGAGGCAAGACCGCTAACCATTGTACCAGCGAACTACTGCACTTAAATAAGCTGCAAAACTTCCCTAAATCTTCAATTATGCAGTGCCATAGTGAAAAGGTATTGTACTTAGCTATGGTCATTTTAATTAAATGAATTGTCATTTTTGTTCTTTCTTTAGTATTTTATTAAAAATATACATATTTTTTTTTCATTAAATTAACCACTTAAGCCCCGGAGTATTTGGCATTTTGGAATGTTTTTTTTTTTTTGCACATATGTTCTGATACCTATGGAAGTGGAAAGCCAACCAGGGATGGAGACGCCTTGCTTACAGCTTGGTGGCTCATATAAAGTCCCACCGTGCGATTTTCGTGCGTTCTTGGTGGATGCAGTTTTGATTTGACCTTAGTGTTTTCCATATACAGGGATGGAGACCAATAGCATGACCTGCTTGTCTCACATAAAGTCCCAAAAGGAAATTAGGGATTTCAAAGGCAGTGTGCTTTACAGGCCATGCCCCATACATAAAATCCCTTCCTATCTATATGCTGCATTCACCAAGGGGATGGAGGTGTAATGATTTTCAGCTGCTCTTTTCCAGTAAGAGGTATTGTACTTAGCTATGGTCATTTTAATTAAATGAATTGTCATTTTTGTTCTTTCTTTAGTATTTTATTAAAAAAATATACATTTTTTTTTCAAAAAAACAAGATATTATAAAAACTGTTAAAAAACTTAAAAAAAAAAAAAAAAAAAAAAAAAAATTTTTTACTTGCAGTAGCCAGGATTCGAACCTGTCACACTCTGTATGGGAGGCAAGACCGCTAACCATTGTACCAGCGAACTACTGCACTTAAATAAGCTGCAAAACTTCCCTAAATCTTCAATTATGCAGTGCCATAGTGAAAAGGTATTGTACTTAGCTATGGTCATTTTAATTAAATGAATTGTCATTTTTGTTCTTTCTTTAGTATTTTATTAAAAATATACATATTTTTTTTTCATTAAATTAACCACTTAAGCCCCGGAGTATTTGGCATTTTGGAATTTTTTTTTTTTTTTGCACATATGTTCTGATACCTATGGAAGTGGAAAGCCAACCAGGGATGGAGACGCCTTGCTTACAGCTTGGTGGCTCATATAAAGTCCCACCGTGCGATTTTCGTGCGTTCTTGGTGGATGCAGTTTTGATTTGACCTTAGTGTTTTCCATATACAGGGATGGAGACCAATAGCATGGCCTGCTTGTCTCACATAAAGTCCCAAAAGGAAATTAGGGATTTCAAAGGCAGTGTGCTTTACAGGCCATGCCCCATACATAAAATCCCTTCCTATCTATATGCTGCATTCACCAAGGGGATGGAGGTGTAATGATTTTCAGCTGCTCTTTTCCAGTAAGAGGTATTGTACTTAGCTATGGTCATTTTAATTAAATGAATTGTCATTTTTGTTCTTTCTTTAGTATTTTATTAAAAATATACATTTTTTTTTTCATTAAATTAACCACTTAAGCCCCGGAGTATTTGGCATTTTGGAATGTTTTTTTTTTTTTGCACATATGTTCTGATACCTATGGAAGTGGAAAGCCAACCAGGGATGGAGACGCCTTGCTTACAGCTTGGTGGCTCATATAAAGTCCCACCGTGCGATTTTCGTGCGTTCTTGGTGGGTGCAGTTTTGATTTGACCTTAGTGTTTTCCATATACAGGGATGGAGACCAATAGCATGACCTGCTTGTCTCACATAAAGTCCCAAAAGGAAATTAGGGATTTCAAAGGCAGTGTGCTTTACAGGCCATGCCCCATACATAAAATCCCTTCCTATCTATATGCTGCATTCACCAAGGGGATGGAGGTGTAATGATTTTCAGCTGCTCTTTTCCAGTAAGAGGTATTGTACTTAGCTATGGTCATTATAATTAAATGAATTGTCATTTTTGTTCTTTCTTTAGTATTTTATTAAAAATATACATTTTTTTTTCAAAAAAACAAGATATTATAAAAACTGTTAAAAAACTTAAAAAAAAAAAAAAAAAAAAAAATTTTTTACTTGCAGTAGCCAGGATTCGAACCTGTCGCACTCTGTATGGGAGGCAAGACCGCTAACCATTATACCAGCGAACTACTGCACTTAAATAAGCTGCAAAACTTCCCTAAATCTTCAATTATGCAGTGCCATAGTGAAAAGGTATTGTACTTAGCTATGGTCATTTTAATTAAATGAATTGTCATTTTTGTTCTTTCTTTAGTATTTTATTAAAAATATACATATATTTTTTTTCATTAAATTAACCACTTAAGCCCCGGAGTATTTGGCATTTTGGAATTTTTTTTTTTTTTTTGCACATATGTTCTGATACCTATGGAAGTGGAAAGCCAACCAGGGATGGAGACGCCTTGCTTACAGCTTGGTGGCTCATATAAAGTCCCACCGTGCGATTTTCGTGCGTTCTTGGTGGATGCAGTTTTGATTTGACCTTAGTGTTTTCCATATACAGGGATGGAGACCAATAGCATGACCTGCTTGTCTCACATAAAGTCCCAAAAGGAAATTAGGGATTTCAAAGGCAGTGTGCTTTACAGGCCATGCCCCATACATAAAATCCCTTCCTATCTATATGCTGCATTTACCAAGGGGATGGAGGTGTAATGATTTTCAGCTGCTCTTTTCCAGTAAGAGGTATTGTACTTAGCTATGGTCATTTTAATTAAATGAATTGTCATTTTTGTTCTTTCTTTAGTATTTTATTAAAAATATACATATTTTTTTTCATTAAATTAACCACTTAAGCCCCGGAGTATTTGGCATTTTGGAATTTTTTTTTTTTTTGCACATATGTTCTGATACCTATGGAAGTGGAAAGCCAACCAGGGATGGAGACGCCTTGCTTACAGCTTGGTGGCTCATATAAAGTCCCACCGTGCGATTTTCGTGCGTTCTTGGTGGATGCAGTTTTGATTTGACCTTAGTGTTTTCCATATACAGGGATGGAGACCAATAGCATGACCTGCTTGTCTCACATAAAGTCCCAAAAGGAAATTAGGGATTTCAAAGGCAGTGTGCTTTACAGGCCATGCCCCATACATAAAATCCCTTCCTATCTATATGCTGCATTCACCAAGGGGATGGAGGTGTAATGATTTTCAGCTGCTCTTTTCCAGTAAGAGGTATTGTACTTAGCTATGGTCATTTTAATTAAATGAATTGTCATTTTTGTTCTTTCTTTAGTATTTTATTAAAAATATACATTTTTTTTTTCATTAAATTAACCACTTAAGCCCCGGAGTATTTGGCATTTTGGAATGTTTTTTTTTTTTTGCACATATGTTCTGATACCTATGGAAGTGGAAAGCCAACCAGGGATGGAGACGCCTTGCTTACAGCTTGGTGGCTCATATAAAGTCCCACCGTGCGATTTTCGTGCGTTCTTGGTGGATGCAGTTTTGATTTGACCTTAGTGTTTTCCATATACAGGGATGGAGACCAATAGCATGACCTGCTTGTCTCACATAAAGTCCCAAAAGGAAATTAGGGATTTCAAAGGCAGTGTGCTTTACAGGCCATGCCCCATACATAAAATCCCTTCCTATCTATATGCTGCATTCACCAAGGGGATGGAGGTGTAATGATTTTCAGCTGCTCTTTTCCAGTTTGCACCATGGTTATAATCTAATCATTTGAGTCTTTGAGACAACTGCCAGTTTGTGGATGGGGATGGGTTGGGGGAGGTTGGGCTGTCTCCCTCTCACCTGTTTCCCCCATCCACCCATTAGCGGCCATGTGCCTCCAGTGGAGGACACTAAATTAAGAGTGTAGGACTTCAGATATAATGGGGTGCCGTGCAGTGGCTCTGCAGCTTTCACATGCGTTTGCAAATGTGTGTCAACTAAACCCCTATTCTTTGTACCAAAAGACAGGTTTTATTTGGTTGGTGACAGACTGGAAGGTGAGTGTATCAGACTGGGGGCTGGCTGACTTTCATACACCTCTTACAATCCTTCAACCTTATTTTGTGTTTTGTTATAGGGATGAAGACGCCGGACAACACCAGCTTGGGTCTCATATAAAGTCCCACCTAGTCCAATATGTTTAAGGCATTGTACTTAGCTATGGTCATTTTAATTAAATGAATTGTCATTTTTGTTCTTTCTTTAGTATTTTATTAAAAATATACATTTTTTTTTCAAAAAAACAAGATATTATAAAAACTGTTAAAAAACTTAAAAAACATTTTTTACTTGCAGTAGCCAGGATTCGAACCTGTCGCACTCTGTATGGGAGGCAAGACCGCTAACCATTGTACCAGCGAACTACTGCACTTAAATAAGCTGCAAAACTTCCCTAAATCTTCAATTATGCAGTGCCATAGTGAAAAGGTATTGTACTTAGCTATGGTCATTTTAATTAAATGAATTGTCATTTTTGTTCTTTCTTTAGTATTTTATTAAAAATATACATATTTTTTTTTCATTAAATTAACCACTTAAGCCCCGGAGTATTTGGCATTTTGGAATGTTTTTTTTTTTTTGCACATATGTTCTGATACCTATGGAAGTGGAAAGCCAACCAGGGATGGAGACGCCTTGCTTACAGCTTGGTGGCTCATATAAAGTCCCACCGTGCGATTTTCGTGCGTTCTTGGTGGATGCAGTTTTGATTTGACCTTAGTGTTTTCCATATACAGGGATGGAGACCAATAGCATGACCTGCTTGTCTCACATAAAGTCCCAAAAGGAAATTAGGGATTTCAAAGGCAGTGTGCTTTACAGGCCATGCCCCATACATAAAATCCCTTCCTATCTATATGCTGCATTCACCAAGGGGATGGAGGTGTAATGATTTTCAGCTGCTCTTTTCCAGTTTGCACCATGGTTATAATCTAATCATTTGAGTCTTTGAGACAACTGCCAGTTTGTGGATGGGGATGGGTTGGGGGAGGTTGGGCTGTCTCCCTCTCACCTGTTTCCCCCATCCACCCATTAGCGGCCATGTGCCTCCAGTGGAGGACACTAAATTAAGAGTGTAGGACTTCAGATATAATGGGGTGCCGTGCAGTGGCTCTGCAGCTTTCACATGCGTTTGCAAATGTGTGTCAACTAAACCCCTATTCTTTGTACCAAAAGACAGGTTTTATTTGGTTGGTGACAGACTGGAAGGTGAGTGTATCAGACTGGGGGCTGGCTGACTTTCATACACCTCTTACAATCCTTCAACCTTATTTTGTGTTTTGTTATAGGGATGAAGACGCCGGACAACACCAGCTTGGGTCTCATATAAAGTCCCACCTAGTCCAATATGTTTAAGGCATTGTACTTAGCTATGGTCATTTTAATTAAATGAATTGTCATTTTTGTTCTTTCTTTAGTATTTTATTAAAAATATACATTTTTTTTTCAAAAAAACAAGATATTATAAAAACTGTTAAAAAACTTAAAAAAAATTTTTACTTGCAGTAGCCAGGATTCGAACCTGTCGCACTCTGTATGGGAGGCAAGACCGCTAACCATTGTACCAGCGAACTACTGCACTTGAATATGCTGCAAAACTTCCCTAAATCTTCAATTATGCAGTGCCATAGTGAAAAGGTATTGTACTTAGCTATGGTCATTTTAATTAAATGAATTGTCATTTTTGTTCTTTCTTTAGTATTTTATTAAAAATATACATATTTTTTTTTCATTAAATTAACCACTTAAGCCCCGGAGTATTTGGCATTTTGGAATTTTTTTTTTTTTGCACATATGTTCTGATACCTATGGAAGTGGAAAGCCAACCAGGGATGGAGACGCCTTGCTTACAGCTTGGTGGCTCATATAAAGTCCCACCGTGCGATTTTCGTGCTTTCTTGGTGGATGCAGTTTTGATTTGACCTTAGTGTTTTCCATATACAGGGATGGAGACCAATAGCATGACCTGCTTGTCTCACATAAAGTCCCAAAAGGAAATTAGGGATTTCAAAGGCAGTGTGCTTTACAGGCCATGCCCCATACATAAAATCCCTTCCTATCTATATGCTGCATTCACCAAGGGGATGGAGGTGTAATGATTTTCAGCTGCTCTTTTCCAGTAAGAGGTATTGTACTTAGCTATGGTCATTTTAATTAAATGAATTGTCATTTTTGTTCTTTCTTTAGTATTTTATTAAAAATATACATATTTTTTTTTCATTAAATTAACCACTTAAGCCCCGGAGTATTTGGCATTTTGGAATTTTTTTTTTTTTGCACATATGTTCTGATACCTATGGAAGTGGAAAGCCAACCAGGGATGGAGACGCCTTGCTTACAGCTTGGTGGCTCATATAAAGTCCCACCGTGCGATTTTCGTGCGTTCTTGGTGGATGCAGTTTTGATTTGACCTTAGTGTTTTCCATATACAGGGATGGAGACCAATAGCATGACCTGCTTGTCTCACATAAAGTCCCAAAAGGAAATTAGGGATTTCAAAGGCAGTGTGCTTTACAGGCCATGCCCCATACATAAAATCCCTTCCTATCTATATGCTGCATTCACCAAGGGGATGGAGGTGTAATGATTTTCAGCTGCTCTTTTCCAGTAAGAGGTATTGTACTTAGCTATGGTCATTTTAATTAAATGAATTGTCATTTTTGTTCTTTCTTTAGTATTTTATTAAAAATATACATATTATTTTTTCATTAAATTAACCACTTAAGCCCCGGAGTATTTGGCATTTTGGAATTTTTTTTTTTTTTTGCACATATGTTCTGATACCTATGGAAGTGGAAAGCCAACCAGGGATGGAGACGCCTTGCTTACAGCTTGGTGGCTCATATAAAGTCCCACCGTGCGATTTTCGTGCGTTCTTGGTGGATGCAGTTTTGATTTGACCTTAGTGTTTTCCATATACAGGGATGGAGACCAATAGCATGACCTGCTTGTCTCACATAAAGTCCCAAAAGGAAATTAGGGATTTCAAAGGCAGTGTGCTTTACAGGCCATGCCCCATACATAAAATCCCTTCCTATCTATATGCTGCATTCACCAAGGGGATGGAGGTGTAATGATTTCAGCTGCTCTTTTCCAGTAAGAGGTATTGTACTTAGCTATGGTCATTTTAATTAAATGAATTGTCATTTTTGTTCTTTCTTTAGTATTTTATTAAAAATATACATTTTTTTTTCAAAAAAACAAGATATTATAAAAACTGTTAAAAAACTTAAAAAAAAAAAAAAAAAAATTTTTTACTTGCAGTAGCCAGGATTCGAACCTGTCACACTCTGTATGGGAGGCAAGACCGCTAACCATTGTACCAGCGAACTACTGCACTTAAATAAGCTGCAAAACTTCCCTAAATCTTCAATTATGCAGTGCCATAGTGAAAAGGTATTGTACTTAGCTATGGTCATTTTAATTAAATGAATTGTCATTTTTGTTCTTTCTTTAGTATTTTATTAAAAATATACATATTTTTTTTTCATTAAATTAACCACTTAAGCCCCGGAGTATTTGGCATTTTGGAATTTTTTTTTTTTTTTGCACATATGTTCTGATACCTATGGAAGTGGAAAGCCAACCAGGGATGGAGACGCCTTGCTTACAGCTTGGTGGCTCATATAAAGTCCCACCGTGCGATTTTCGTGCGTTCTTGGTGGATGCAGTTTTGATTTGACCTTAGTGTTTTCCATATACAGGGATGGAGACCAATAGCATGGCCTGCTTGTCTCACATAAAGTCCCAAAAGGAAATTAGGGATTTCAAAGGCAGTGTGCTTTACAGGCCATGCCCCATACATAAAATCCCTTCCTATCTATATGCTGCATTCACCAAGGGGATGGAGGTGTAATGATTTTCAGCTGCTCTTTTCCAGTAAGAGGTATTGTACTTAGCTATGGTCATTTTAATTAAATGAATTGTCATTTTTGTTCTTTCTTTAGTATTTTATTAAAAATATACATTTTTTTTTTCATTAAATTAACCACTTAAGCCCCGGAGTATTTGGCATTTTGGAATGTTTTTTTTTTTTTGCACATATGTTCTGATACCTATGGAAGTGGAAAGCCAACCAGGGATGGAGACGCCTTGCTTACAGCTTGGTGGCTCATATAAAGTCCCACCGTGCGATTTTCGTGCGTTCTTGGTGGGTGCAGTTTTGATTTGACCTTAGTGTTTTCCATATACAGGGATGGAGACCAATAGCATGACCTGCTTGTCTCACATAAAGTCCCAAAAGGAAATTAGGGATTTCAAAGGCAGTGTGCTTTACAGGCCATGCCCCATACATAAAATCCCTTCCTATCTATATGCTGCATTCACCAAGGGGATGGAGGTGTAATGATTTTCAGCTGCTCTTTTCCAGTAAGAGGTATTGTACTTAGCTATGGTCATTATAATTAAATGAATTGTCATTTTTGTTCTTTCTTTAGTATTTTATTAAAAATATACATTTTTTTTTCAAAAAAACAAGATATTATAAAAACTGTTAAAAAACTTAAAAAAAAAAAAAAAAAAAAAAAATTTTTTACTTGCAGTAGCCAGGATTCGAACCTGTCGCACTCTGTATGGGAGGCAAGACCGCTAACCATTATACCAGCGAACTACTGCACTTAAATAAGCTGCAAAACTTCCCTAAATCTTCAATTATGCAGTGCCATAGTGAAAAGGTATTGTACTTAGCTATGGTCATTTTAATTAAATGAATTGTCATTTTTGTTCTTTCTTTAGTATTTTATTAAAAATATACATATATTTTTTTTCATTAAATTAACCACTTAAGCCCCGGAGTATTTGGCATTTTGGAATTTTTTTTTTTTTTTTGCACATATGTTCTGATACCTATGGAAGTGGAAAGCCAACCAGGGATGGAGACGCCTTGCTTACAGCTTGGTGGCTCATATAAAGTCCCACCGTGCGATTTTCGTGCGTTCTTGGTGGATGCAGTTTTGATTTGACCTTAGTGTTTTCCATATACAGGGATGGAGACCAATAGCATGACCTGCTTGTCTCACATAAAGTCCCAAAAGGAAATTAGGGATTTCAAAGGCAGTGTGCTTTACAGGCCATGCCCCATACATAAAATCCCTTCCTATCTATATGCTGCATTTACCAAGGGGATGGAGGTGTAATGATTTTCAGCTGCTCTTTTCCAGTAAGAGGTATTGTACTTAGCTATGGTCATTTTAATTAAATGAATTGTCATTTTTGTTCTTTCTTTAGTATTTTATTAAAAATATACATATTTTTTTTCATTAAATTAACCACTTAAGCCCCGGAGTATTTGGCATTTTGGAATTTTTTTTTTTTTTGCACATATGTTCTGATACCTATGGAAGTGGAAAGCCAACCAGGGATGGAGACGCCTTGCTTACAGCTTGGTGGCTCATATAAAGTCCCACCGTGCGATTTTCGTGCGTTCTTGGTGGATGCAGTTTTGATTTGACCTTAGTGTTTTCCATATACAGGGATGGAGACCAATAGCATGACCTGCTTGTCTCACATAAAGTCCCAAAAGGAAATTAGGGATTTCAAAGGCAGTGTGCTTTACAGGCCATGCCCCATACATAAAATCCCTTCCTATCTATATGCTGCATTCACCAAGGGGATGGAGGTGTAATGATTTTCAGCTGCTCTTTTCCAGTAAGAGGTATTGTACTTAGCTATGGTCATTTTAATTAAATGAATTGTCATTTTTGTTCTTTCTTTAGTATTTTATTAAAAATATACATTTTTTTTTTCATTAAATTAACCACTTAAGCCCCGGAGTATTTGGCATTTTGGAATGTTTTTTTTTTTTTGCACATATGTTCTGATACCTATGGAAGTGGAAAGCCAACCAGGGATGGAGACGCCTTGCTTACAGCTTGGTGGCTCATATAAAGTCCCACCGTGCGATTTTCGTGCGTTCTTGGTGGATGCAGTTTTGATTTGACCTTAGTGTTTTCCATATACAGGGATGGAGACCAATAGCATGACCTGCTTGTCTCACATAAAGTCCCAAAAGGAAATTAGGGATTTCAAAGGCAGTGTGCTTTACAGGCCATGCCCCATACATAAAATCCCTTCCTATCTATATGCTGCATTCACCAAGGGGATGGAGGTGTAATGATTTTCAGCTGCTCTTTTCCAGTAAGAGGTATTGTACTTAGCTATGGTCATTTTAATTAAATGAATTGTCATTTTTGTTCTTTCTTTAGTATTTTATTAAAAATATACATTTTTTTTTCAAAAAAACAAGATATTATAAAAACTGTTAAAAAACTTAAAAAAAAAAAAAAAAAAAATTTTTTACTTGCAGTAGCCAGGATTCGAACCTGTCACACTCTGTATGGGAGGCAAGACCGCTAACCATTGTACCAGCGAACTACTGCACTTAAATAAGCTGCAAAACTTCCCTAAATCTTCAATTATGCAGTGCCATAGTGAAAAGGTATTGTACTTAGCTATGGTCATTTTAATTAAATGAATTGTCATTTTTGTTCTTTCTTTAGTATTTTATTAAAAATATACATATTTTTTTTTCATTAAATTAACCACTTAAGCCCCGGAGTATTTGGCATTTTGGAATTTTTTTTTTTTTTTGCACATATGTTCTGATACCTATGGAAGTGGAAAGCCAACCAGGGATGGAGACGCCTTGCTTACAGCTTGGTGGCTCATATAAAGTCCCACCGTGCGATTTTCGTGCGTTCTTGGTGGATGCAGTTTTGATTTGACCTTAGTGTTTTCCATATACAGGGATGGAGACCAATAGCATGGCCTGCTTGTCTCACATAAAGTCCCAAAAGGAAATTAGGGATTTCAAAGGCAGTGTGCTTTACAGGCCATGCCCCATACATAAAATCCCTTCCTATCTATATGCTGCATTCACCAAGGGGATGGAGGTGTAATGATTTTCAGCTGCTCTTTTCCAGTAAGAGGTATTGTACTTAGCTATGGTCATTTTAATTAAATGAATTGTCATTTTTGTTCTTTCTTTAGTATTTTATTAAAAATATACATTTTTTTTTTCATTAAATTAACCACTTAAGCCCCGGAGTATTTGGCATTTTGGAATGTTTTTTTTTTTTTGCACATATGTTCTGATACCTATGGAAGTGGAAAGCCAACCAGGGATGGAGACGCCTTGCTTACAGCTTGGTGGCTCATATAAAGTCCCACCGTGCGATTTTCGTGCGTTCTTGGTGGGTGCAGTTTTGATTTGACCTTAGTGTTTTCCATATACAGGGATGGAGACCAATAGCATGACCTGCTTGTCTCACATAAAGTCCCAAAAGGAAATTAGGGATTTCAAAGGCAGTGTGCTTTACAGGCCATGCCCCATACATAAAATCCCTTCCTATCTATATGCTGCATTCACCAAGGGGATGGAGGTGTAATGATTTTCAGCTGCTCTTTTCCAGTAAGAGGTATTGTACTTAGCTATGGTCATTATAATTAAATGAATTGTCATTTTTGTTCTTTCTTTAGTATTTTATTAAAAATATACATTTTTTTTTCAAAAAAACAAGATATTATAAAAACTGTTAAAAAACTTAAAAAAAAAAAAAAAAAAAAAAATTTTTTACTTGCAGTAGCCAGGATTCGAACCTGTCGCACTCTGTATGGGAGGCAAGACCGCTAACCATTATACCAGCGAACTACTGCACTTAAATAAGCTGCAAAACTTCCCTAAATCTTCAATTATGCAGTGCCATAGTGAAAAGGTATTGTACTTAGCTATGGTCATTTTAATTAAATGAATTGTCATTTTTGTTCTTTCTTTAGTATTTTATTAAAAATATACATATATTTTTTTTCATTAAATTAACCACTTAAGCCCCGGAGTATTTGGCATTTTGGAATTTTTTTTTTTTTTTTGCACATATGTTCTGATACCTATGGAAGTGGAAAGCCAACCAGGGATGGAGACGCCTTGCTTACAGCTTGGTGGCTCATATAAAGTCCCACCGTGCGATTTTCGTGCGTTCTTGGTGGATGCAGTTTTGATTTGACCTTAGTGTTTTCCATATACAGGGATGGAGACCAATAGCATGACCTGCTTGTCTCACATAAAGTCCCAAAAGGAAATTAGGGATTTCAAAGGCAGTGTGCTTTACAGGCCATGCCCCATACATAAAATCCCTTCCTATCTATATGCTGCATTTACCAAGGGGATGGAGGTGTAATGATTTTCAGCTGCTCTTTTCCAGTAAGAGGTATTGTACTTAGCTATGGTCATTTTAATTAAATGAATTGTCATTTTTGTTCTTTCTTTAGTATTTTATTAAAAATATACATATTTTTTTTCATTAAATTAACCACTTAAGCCCCGGAGTATTTGGCATTTTGGAATTTTTTTTTTTTTTGCACATATGTTCTGATACCTATGGAAGTGGAAAGCCAACCAGGGATGGAGACGCCTTGCTTACAGCTTGGTGGCTCATATAAAGTCCCACCGTGCGATTTTCGTGCGTTCTTGGTGGATGCAGTTTTGATTTGACCTTAGTGTTTTCCATATACAGGGATGGAGACCAATAGCATGACCTGCTTGTCTCACATAAAGTCCCAAAAGGAAATTAGGGATTTCAAAGGCAGTGTGCTTTACAGGCCATGCCCCATACATAAAATCCCTTCCTATCTATATGCTGCATTCACCAAGGGGATGGAGGTGTAATGATTTTCAGCTGCTCTTTTCCAGTAAGAGGTATTGTACTTAGCTATGGTCATTTTAATTAAATGAATTGTCATTTTTGTTCTTTCTTTAGTATTTTATTAAAAATATACATTTTTTTTTTCATTAAATTAACCACTTAAGCCCCGGAGTATTTGGCATTTTGGAATGTTTTTTTTTTTTTGCACATATGTTCTGATACCTATGGAAGTGGAAAGCCAACCAGGGATGGAGACGCCTTGCTTACAGCTTGGTGGCTCATATAAAGTCCCACCGTGCGATTTTCGTGCGTTCTTGGTGGATGCAGTTTTGATTTGACCTTAGTGTTTTCCATATACAGGGATGGAGACCAATAGCATGACCTGCTTGTCTCACATAAAGTCCCAAAAGGAAATTAGGGATTTCAAAGGCAGTGTGCTTTACAGGCCATGCCCCATACATAAAATCCCTTCCTATCTATATGCTGCATTCACCAAGGGGATGGAGGTGTAATGATTTTCAGCTGCTCTTTTCCAGTTTGCACCATGGTTATAATCTAATCATTTGAGTCTTTGAGACAACTGCCAGTTTGTGGATGGGGATGGGTTGGGGGAGGTTGGGCTGTCTCCCTCTCACCTGTTTCCCCCATCCACCCATTAGCGGCCATGTGCCTCCAGTGGAGGACACTAAATTAAGAGTGTAGGACTTCAGATATAATGGGGTGCCGTGCAGTGGCTCTGCAGCTTTCACATGCGTTTGCAAATGTGTGTCAACTAAACCCCTATTCTTTGTACCAAAAGACAGGTTTTATTTGGTTGGTGACAGACTGGAAGGTGAGTGTATCAGACTGGGGGCTGGCTGACTTTCATACACCTCTTACAATCCTTCAACCTTATTTTGTGTTTTGTTATAGGGATGAAGACGCCGGACAACACCAGCTTGGGTCTCATATAAAGTCCCACCTAGTCCAATATGTTTAAGGCATTGTACTTAGCTATGGTCATTTTAATTAAATGAATTGTCATTTTTGTTCTTTCTTTAGTATTTTATTAAAAATATACATTTTTTTTTCAAAAAAACAAGATATTATAAAAACTGTTAAAAAACTTAAAAAACATTTTTTACTTGCAGTAGCCAGGATTCGAGCCTGTCGCACTCTGTATGGGAGGCAAGACCGCTAACCATTGTACCAGCGAACTACTGCACTTAAATAAGCTGCAAAACTTCCCTAAATCTTCAATTATGCAGTGCCATAGTGAAAAGGTATTGTACTTAGCTATGGTCATTTTAATTAAATGAATTGTCATTTTTGTTCTTTCTTTAGTATTTTATTAAAAATATACATATTTTTTTTTCATTAAATTAACCACTTAAGCCCCGGAGTATTTGGCATTTTGGAATGTTTTTTTTTTTTTGCACATATGTTCTGATACCTATGGAAGTGGAAAGCCAACCAGGGATGGAGACGCCTTGCTTACAGCTTGGTGGCTCATATAAAGTCCCACCGTGCGATTTTCGTGCGTTCTTGGTGGATGCAGTTTTGATTTGACCTTAGTGTTTTCCATATACAGGGATGGAGACCAATAGCATGACCTGCTTGTCTCACATAAAGTCCCAAAAGGAAATTAGGGATTTCAAAGGCAGTGTGCTTTACAGGCCATGCCCCATACATAAAATCCCTTCCTATCTATATGCTGCATTCACCAAGGGGATGGAGGTGTAATGATTTTCAGCTGCTCTTTTCCAGTTTGCACCATGGTTATAATCTAATCATTTGAGTCTTTGAGACAACTGCCAGTTTGTGGATGGGGATGGGTTGGGGGAGGTTGGGCTGTCTCCCTCTCACCTGTTTCCCCCATCCACCCATTAGCGGCCATGTGCCTCCAGTGGAGGACACTAAATTAAGAGTGTAGGACTTCAGATATAATGGGGTGCCGTGCAGTGGCTCTGCAGCTTTCACATGCGTTTGCAAATGTGTGTCAACTAAACCCCTATTCTTTGTACCAAAAGACAGGTTTTATTTGGTTGGTGACAGACTGGAAGGTGAGTGTATCAGACTGGGGGCTGGCTGACTTTCATACACCTCTTACAATCCTTCAACCTTATTTTGTGTTTTGTTATAGGGATGAAGACGCCGGACAACACCAGCTTGGGTCTCATATAAAGTCCCACCTAGTCCAATATGTTTAAGGCATTGTACTTAGCTATGGTCATTTTAATTAAATGAATTGTCATTTTTGTTCTTTCTTTAGTATTTTATTAAAAATATACATTTTTTTTTCAAAAAAACAAGATATTATAAAAACTGTTAAAAAACTTAAAAAAAATTTTTACTTGCAGTAGCCAGGATTCGAACCTGTCGCACTCTGTATGGGAGGCAAGACCGCTAACCATTGTACCAGCGAACTACTGCACTTGAATATGCTGCAAAACTTCCCTAAATCTTCAATTATGCAGTGCCATAGTGAAAAGGTATTGTACTTAGCTATGGTCATTTTAATTAAATGAATTGTCATTTTTGTTCTTTCTTTAGTATTTTATTAAAAATATACATATTTTTTTTTCATTAAATTAACCACTTAAGCCCCGGAGTATTTGGCATTTTGGAATTTTTTTTTTTTTGCACATATGTTCTGATACCTATGGAAGTGGAAAGCCAACCAGGGATGGAGACGCCTTGCTTACAGCTTGGTGGCTCATATAAAGTCCCACCGTGCGATTTTCGTGCTTTCTTGGTGGATGCAGTTTTGATTTGACCTTAGTGTTTTCCATATACAGGGATGGAGACCAATAGCATGACCTGCTTGTCTCACATAAAGTCCCAAAAGGAAATTAGGGATTTCAAAGGCAGTGTGCTTTACAGGCCATGCCCCATACATAAAATCCCTTCCTATCTATATGCTGCATTCACCAAGGGGATGGAGGTGTAATGATTTTCAGCTGCTCTTTTCCAGTAAGAGGTATTGTACTTAGCTATGGTCATTTTAATTAAATGAATTGTCATTTTTGTTCTTTCTTTAGTATTTTATTAAAAATATACATATTTTTTTTTCATTAAATTAACCACTTAAGCCCCGGAGTATTTGGCATTTTGGAATTTTTTTTTTTTTGCACATATGTTCTGATACCTATGGAAGTGGAAAGCCAACCAGGGATGGAGACGCCTTGCTTACAGCTTGGTGGCTCATATAAAGTCCCACCGTGCGATTTTCGTGCGTTCTTGGTGGATGCAGTTTTGATTTGACCTTAGTGTTTTCCATATACAGGGATGGAGACCAATAGCATGACCTGCTTGTCTCACATAAAGTCCCAAAAGGAAATTAGGGATTTCAAAGGCAGTGTGCTTTACAGGCCATGCCCCATACATAAAATCCCTTCCTATCTATATGCTGCATTCACCAAGGGGATGGAGGTGTAATGATTTTCAGCTGCTCTTTTCCAGTAAGAGGTATTGTACTTAGCTATGGTCATTTTAATTAAATGAATTGTCATTTTTGTTCTTTCTTTAGTATTTTATTAAAAATATACATATTATTTTTTCATTAAATTAACCACTTAAGCCCCGGAGTATTTGGCATTTTGGAATTTTTTTTTTTTTTTGCACATATGTTCTGATACCTATGGAAGTGGAAAGCCAACCAGGGATGGAGACGCCTTGCTTACAGCTTGGTGGCTCATATAAAGTCCCACCGTGCGATTTTCGTGCGTTCTTGGTGGATGCAGTTTTGATTTGACCTTAGTGTTTTCCATATACAGGGATGGAGACCAATAGCATGACCTGCTTGTCTCACATAAAGTCCCAAAAGGAAATTAGGGATTTCAAAGGCAGTGTGCTTTACAGGCCATGCCCCATACATAAAATCCCTTCCTATCTATATGCTGCATTCACCAAGGGGATGGAGGTGTAATGATTTTCAGCTGCTCTTTTCCAGTAAGAGGTATTGTACTTAGCTATGGTCATTTTAATTAAATGAATTGTCATTTTTGTTCTTTCTTTAGTATTTTATTAAAAATATACATTTTTTTTTCAAAAAAACAAGATATTATAAAAACTGTTAAAAAACTTAAAAAAAAAAAAAAAAAATTTTTTACTTGCAGTAGCCAGGATTCGAACCTGTCACACTCTGTATGGGAGGCAAGACCGCTAACCATTGTACCAGCGAACTACTGCACTTAAATAAGCTGCAAAACTTCCCTAAATCTTCAATTATGCAGTGCCATAGTGAAAAGGTATTGTACTTAGCTATGGTCATTTTAATTAAATGAATTGTCATTTTTGTTCTTTCTTTAGTATTTTATTAAAAATATACATATTTTTTTTTCATTAAATTAACCACTTAAGCCCCGGAGTATTTGGCATTTTGGAATTTTTTTTTTTTTTTGCACATATGTTCTGATACCTATGGAAGTGGAAAGCCAACCAGGGATGGAGACGCCTTGCTTACAGCTTGGTGGCTCATATAAAGTCCCACCGTGCGATTTTCGTGCGTTCTTGGTGGATGCAGTTTTGATTTGACCTTAGTGTTTTCCATATACAGGGATGGAGACCAATAGCATGGCCTGCTTGTCTCACATAAAGTCCCAAAAGGAAATTAGGGATTTCAAAGGCAGTGTGCTTTACAGGCCATGCCCCATACATAAAATCCCTTCCTATCTATATGCTGCATTCACCAAGGGGATGGAGGTGTAATGATTTTCAGCTGCTCTTTTCCAGTAAGAGGTATTGTACTTAGCTATGGTCATTTTAATTAAATGAATTGTCATTTTTGTTCTTTCTTTAGTATTTTATTAAAAATATACATTTTTTTTTTCATTAAATTAACCACTTAAGCCCCGGAGTATTTGGCATTTTGGAATGTTTTTTTTTTTTTGCACATATGTTCTGATACCTATGGAAGTGGAAAGCCAACCAGGGATGGAGACGCCTTGCTTACAGCTTGGTGGCTCATATAAAGTCCCACCGTGCGATTTTCGTGCGTTCTTGGTGGGTGCAGTTTTGATTTGACCTTAGTGTTTTCCATATACAGGGATGGAGACCAATAGCATGACCTGCTTGTCTCACATAAAGTCCCAAAAGGAAATTAGGGATTTCAAAGGCAGTGTGCTTTACAGGCCATGCCCCATACATAAAATCCCTTCCTATCTATATGCTGCATTCACCAAGGGGATGGAGGTGTAATGATTTTCAGCTGCTCTTTTCCAGTAAGAGGTATTGTACTTAGCTATGGTCATTATAATTAAATGAATTGTCATTTTTGTTCTTTCTTTAGTATTTTATTAAAAATATACATTTTTTTTTCAAAAAAACAAGATATTATAAAAACTGTTAAAAAACTTAAAAAAAAAAAAAAAAAAAAAAAATTTTTTACTTGCAGTAGCCAGGATTCGAACCTGTCGCACTCTGTATGGGAGGCAAGACCGCTAACCATTATACCAGCGAACTACTGCACTTAAATAAGCTGCAAAACTTCCCTAAATCTTCAATTATGCAGTGCCATAGTGAAAAGGTATTGTACTTAGCTATGGTCATTTTAATTAAATGAATTGTCATTTTTGTTCTTTCTTTAGTATTTTATTAAAAATATACATATATTTTTTTTCATTAAATTAACCACTTAAGCCCCGGAGTATTTGGCATTTTGGAATTTTTTTTTTTTTTTTGCACATATGTTCTGATACCTATGGAAGTGGAAAGCCAACCAGGGATGGAGACGCCTTGCTTACAGCTTGGTGGCTCATATAAAGTCCCACCGTGCGATTTTCGTGCGTTCTTGGTGGATGCAGTTTTGATTTGACCTTAGTGTTTTCCATATACAGGGATGGAGACCAATAGCATGACCTGCTTGTCTCACATAAAGTCCCAAAAGGAAATTAGGGATTTCAAAGGCAGTGTGCTTTACAGGCCATGCCCCATACATAAAATCCCTTCCTATCTATATGCTGCATTTACCAAGGGGATGGAGGTGTAATGATTTTCAGCTGCTCTTTTCCAGTAAGAGGTATTGTACTTAGCTATGGTCATTTTAATTAAATGAATTGTCATTTTTGTTCTTTCTTTAGTATTTTATTAAAAATATACATATTTTTTTTCATTAAATTAACCACTTAAGCCCCGGAGTATTTGGCATTTTGGAATTTTTTTTTTTTTTGCACATATGTTCTGATACCTATGGAAGTGGAAAGCCAACCAGGGATGGAGACGCCTTGCTTACAGCTTGGTGGCTCATATAAAGTCCCACCGTGCGATTTTCGTGCGTTCTTGGTGGATGCAGTTTTGATTTGACCTTAGTGTTTTCCATATACAGGGATGGAGACCAATAGCATGACCTGCTTGTCTCACATAAAGTCCCAAAAGGAAATTAGGGATTTCAAAGGCAGTGTGCTTTACAGGCCATGCCCCATACATAAAATCCCTTCCTATCTATATGCTGCATTCACCAAGGGGATGGAGGTGTAATGATTTTCAGCTGCTCTTTTCCAGTAAGAGGTATTGTACTTAGCTATGGTCATTTTAATTAAATGAATTGTCATTTTTGTTCTTTCTTTAGTATTTTATTAAAAATATACATTTTTTTTTTCATTAAATTAACCACTTAAGCCCCGGAGTATTTGGCATTTTGGAATGTTTTTTTTTTTTTGCACATATGTTCTGATACCTATGGAAGTGGAAAGCCAACCAGGGATGGAGACGCCTTGCTTACAGCTTGGTGGCTCATATAAAGTCCCACCGTGCGATTTTCGTGCGTTCTTGGTGGATGCAGTTTTGATTTGACCTTAGTGTTTTCCATATACAGGGATGGAGACCAATAGCATGACCTGCTTGTCTCACATAAAGTCCCAAAAGGAAATTAGGGATTTCAAAGGCAGTGTGCTTTACAGGCCATGCCCCATACATAAAATCCCTTCCTATCTATATGCTGCATTCACCAAGGGGATGGAGGTGTAATGATTTTCAGCTGCTCTTTTCCAGTAAGAGGTATTGTACTTAGCTATGGTCATTTTAATTAAATGAATTGTCATTTTTGTTCTTTCTTTAGTATTTTATTAAAAATATACATTTTTTTTTCAAAAAAACAAGATATTATAAAAACTGTTAAAAAACTTAAAAAAAAAAAAAAAAAAAATTTTTTACTTGCAGTAGCCAGGATTCGAACCTGTCACACTCTGTATGGGAGGCAAGACCGCTAACCATTGTACCAGCGAACTACTGCACTTAAATAAGCTGCAAAACTTCCCTAAATCTTCAATTATGCAGTGCCATAGTGAAAAGGTATTGTACTTAGCTATGGTCATTTTAATTAAATGAATTGTCATTTTTGTTCTTTCTTTAGTATTTTATTAAAAATATACATATTTTTTTTTCATTAAATTAACCACTTAAGCCCCGGAGTATTTGGCATTTTGGAATTTTTTTTTTTTTTTGCACATATGTTCTGATACCTATGGAAGTGGAAAGCCAACCAGGGATGGAGACGCCTTGCTTACAGCTTGGTGGCTCATATAAAGTCCCACCGTGCGATTTTCGTGCGTTCTTGGTGGATGCAGTTTTGATTTGACCTTAGTGTTTTCCATATACAGGGATGGAGACCAATAGCATGGCCTGCTTGTCTCACATAAAGTCCCAAAAGGAAATTAGGGATTTCAAAGGCAGTGTGCTTTACAGGCCATGCCCCATACATAAAATCCCTTCCTATCTATATGCTGCATTCACCAAGGGGATGGAGGTGTAATGATTTTCAGCTGCTCTTTTCCAGTAAGAGGTATTGTACTTAGCTATGGTCATTTTAATTAAATGAATTGTCATTTTTGTTCTTTCTTTAGTATTTTATTAAAAATATACATTTTTTTTTTCATTAAATTAACCACTTAAGCCCCGGAGTATTTGGCATTTTGGAATGTTTTTTTTTTTTTGCACATATGTTCTGATACCTATGGAAGTGGAAAGCCAACCAGGGATGGAGACGCCTTGCTTACAGCTTGGTGGCTCATATAAAGTCCCACCGTGCGATTTTCGTGCGTTCTTGGTGGGTGCAGTTTTGATTTGACCTTAGTGTTTTCCATATACAGGGATGGAGACCAATAGCATGACCTGCTTGTCTCACATAAAGTCCCAAAAGGAAATTAGGGATTTCAAAGGCAGTGTGCTTTACAGGCCATGCCCCATACATAAAATCCCTTCCTATCTATATGCTGCATTCACCAAGGGGATGGAGGTGTAATGATTTTCAGCTGCTCTTTTCCAGTAAGAGGTATTGTACTTAGCTATGGTCATTATAATTAAATGAATTGTCATTTTTGTTCTTTCTTTAGTATTTTATTAAAAATATACATTTTTTTTTCAAAAAAACAAGATATTATAAAAACTGTTAAAAAACTTAAAAAAAAAAAAAAAAAAAAAAATTTTTTACTTGCAGTAGCCAGGATTCGAACCTGTCGCACTCTGTATGGGAGGCAAGACCGCTAACCATTATACCAGCGAACTACTGCACTTAAATAAGCTGCAAAACTTCCCTAAATCTTCAATTATGCAGTGCCATAGTGAAAAGGTATTGTACTTAGCTATGGTCATTTTAATTAAATGAATTGTCATTTTTGTTCTTTCTTTAGTATTTTATTAAAAATATACATATATTTTTTTTCATTAAATTAACCACTTAAGCCCCGGAGTATTTGGCATTTTGGAATTTTTTTTTTTTTTTTGCACATATGTTCTGATACCTATGGAAGTGGAAAGCCAACCAGGGATGGAGACGCCTTGCTTACAGCTTGGTGGCTCATATAAAGTCCCACCGTGCGATTTTCGTGCGTTCTTGGTGGATGCAGTTTTGATTTGACCTTAGTGTTTTCCATATACAGGGATGGAGACCAATAGCATGACCTGCTTGTCTCACATAAAGTCCCAAAAGGAAATTAGGGATTTCAAAGGCAGTGTGCTTTACAGGCCATGCCCCATACATAAAATCCCTTCCTATCTATATGCTGCATTTACCAAGGGGATGGAGGTGTAATGATTTTCAGCTGCTCTTTTCCAGTAAGAGGTATTGTACTTAGCTATGGTCATTTTAATTAAATGAATTGTCATTTTTGTTCTTTCTTTAGTATTTTATTAAAAATATACATATTTTTTTTCATTAAATTAACCACTTAAGCCCCGGAGTATTTGGCATTTTGGAATTTTTTTTTTTTTTGCACATATGTTCTGATACCTATGGAAGTGGAAAGCCAACCAGGGATGGAGACGCCTTGCTTACAGCTTGGTGGCTCATATAAAGTCCCACCGTGCGATTTTCGTGCGTTCTTGGTGGATGCAGTTTTGATTTGACCTTAGTGTTTTCCATATACAGGGATGGAGACCAATAGCATGACCTGCTTGTCTCACATAAAGTCCCAAAAGGAAATTAGGGATTTCAAAGGCAGTGTGCTTTACAGGCCATGCCCCATACATAAAATCCCTTCCTATCTATATGCTGCATTCACCAAGGGGATGGAGGTGTAATGATTTTCAGCTGCTCTTTTCCAGTAAGAGGTATTGTACTTAGCTATGGTCATTTTAATTAAATGAATTGTCATTTTTGTTCTTTCTTTAGTATTTTATTAAAAATATACATTTTTTTTTTCATTAAATTAACCACTTAAGCCCCGGAGTATTTGGCATTTTGGAATGTTTTTTTTTTTTTGCACATATGTTCTGATACCTATGGAAGTGGAAAGCCAACCAGGGATGGAGACGCCTTGCTTACAGCTTGGTGGCTCATATAAAGTCCCACCGTGCGATTTTCGTGCGTTCTTGGTGGATGCAGTTTTGATTTGACCTTAGTGTTTTCCATATACAGGGATGGAGACCAATAGCATGACCTGCTTGTCTCACATAAAGTCCCAAAAGGAAATTAGGGATTTCAAAGGCAGTGTGCTTTACAGGCCATGCCCCATACATAAAATCCCTTCCTATCTATATGCTGCATTCACCAAGGGGATGGAGGTGTAATGATTTTCAGCTGCTCTTTTCCAGTTTGCACCATGGTTATAATCTAATCATTTGAGTCTTTGAGACAACTGCCAGTTTGTGGATGGGGATGGGTTGGGGGAGGTTGGGCTGTCTCCCTCTCACCTGTTTCCCCCATCCACCCATTAGCGGCCATGTGCCTCCAGTGGAGGACACTAAATTAAGAGTGTAGGACTTCAGATATAATGGGGTGCCGTGCAGTGGCTCTGCAGCTTTCACATGCGTTTGCAAATGTGTGTCAACTAAACCCCTATTCTTTGTACCAAAAGACAGGTTTTATTTGGTTGGTGACAGACTGGAAGGTGAGTGTATCAGACTGGGGGCTGGCTGACTTTCATACACCTCTTACAATCCTTCAACCTTATTTTGTGTTTTGTTATAGGGATGAAGACGCCGGACAACACCAGCTTGGGTCTCATATAAAGTCCCACCTAGTCCAATATGTTTAAGGCATTGTACTTAGCTATGGTCATTTTAATTAAATGAATTGTCATTTTTGTTCTTTCTTTAGTATTTTATTAAAAATATACATTTTTTTTTCAAAAAAACAAGATATTATAAAAACTGTTAAAAAACTTAAAAAACATTTTTTACTTGCAGTAGCCAGGATTCGAACCTGTCGCACTCTGTATGGGAGGCAAGACCGCTAACCATTGTACCAGCGAACTACTGCACTTAAATAAGCTGCAAAACTTCCCTAAATCTTCAATTATGCAGTGCCATAGTGAAAAGGTATTGTACTTAGCTATGGTCATTTTAATTAAATGAATTGTCATTTTTGTTCTTTCTTTAGTATTTTATTAAAAATATACATATTTTTTTTTCATTAAATTAACCACTTAAGCCCCGGAGTATTTGGCATTTTGGAATGTTTTTTTTTTTTTGCACATATGTTCTGATACCTATGGAAGTGGAAAGCCAACCAGGGATGGAGACGCCTTGCTTACAGCTTGGTGGCTCATATAAAGTCCCACCGTGCGATTTTCGTGCGTTCTTGGTGGATGCAGTTTTGATTTGACCTTAGTGTTTTCCATATACAGGGATGGAGACCAATAGCATGACCTGCTTGTCTCACATAAAGTCCCAAAAGGAAATTAGGGATTTCAAAGGCAGTGTGCTTTACAGGCCATGCCCCATACATAAAATCCCTTCCTATCTATATGCTGCATTCACCAAGGGGATGGAGGTGTAATGATTTTCAGCTGCTCTTTTCCAGTTTGCACCATGGTTATAATCTAATCATTTGAGTCTTTGAGACAACTGCCAGTTTGTGGATGGGGATGGGTTGGGGGAGGTTGGGCTGTCTCCCTCTCACCTGTTTCCCCCATCCACCCATTAGCGGCCATGTGCCTCCAGTGGAGGACACTAAATTAAGAGTGTAGGACTTCAGATATAATGGGGTGCCGTGCAGTGGCTCTGCAGCTTTCACATGCGTTTGCAAATGTGTGTCAACTAAACCCCTATTCTTTGTACCAAAAGACAGGTTTTATTTGGTTGGTGACAGACTGGAAGGTGAGTGTATCAGACTGGGGGCTGGCTGACTTTCATACACCTCTTACAATCCTTCAACCTTATTTTGTGTTTTGTTATAGGGATGAAGACGCCGGACAACACCAGCTTGGGTCTCATATAAAGTCCCACCTAGTCCAATATGTTTAAGGCATTGTACTTAGCTATGGTCATTTTAATTAAATGAATTGTCATTTTTGTTCTTTCTTTAGTATTTTATTAAAAATATACATTTTTTTTTCAAAAAAACAAGATATTATAAAAACTGTTAAAAAACTTAAAAAAAATTTTTACTTGCAGTAGCCAGGATTCGAACCTGTCGCACTCTGTATGGGAGGCAAGACCGCTAACCATTGTACCAGCGAACTACTGCACTTGAATATGCTGCAAAACTTCCCTAAATCTTCAATTATGCAGTGCCATAGTGAAAAGGTATTGTACTTAGCTATGGTCATTTTAATTAAATGAATTGTCATTTTTGTTCTTTCTTTAGTATTTTATTAAAAATATACATATTTTTTTTTCATTAAATTAACCACTTAAGCCCCGGAGTATTTGGCATTTTGGAATTTTTTTTTTTTTGCACATATGTTCTGATACCTATGGAAGTGGAAAGCCAACCAGGGATGGAGACGCCTTGCTTACAGCTTGGTGGCTCATATAAAGTCCCACCGTGCGATTTTCGTGCTTTCTTGGTGGATGCAGTTTTGATTTGACCTTAGTGTTTTCCATATACAGGGATGGAGACCAATAGCATGACCTGCTTGTCTCACATAAAGTCCCAAAAGGAAATTAGGGATTTCAAAGGCAGTGTGCTTTACAGGCCATGCCCCATACATAAAATCCCTTCCTATCTATATGCTGCATTCACCAAGGGGATGGAGGTGTAATGATTTTCAGCTGCTCTTTTCCAGTAAGAGGTATTGTACTTAGCTATGGTCATTTTAATTAAATGAATTGTCATTTTTGTTCTTTCTTTAGTATTTTATTAAAAATATACATATTTTTTTTTCATTAAATTAACCACTTAAGCCCCGGAGTATTTGGCATTTTGGAATTTTTTTTTTTTTGCACATATGTTCTGATACCTATGGAAGTGGAAAGCCAACCAGGGATGGAGACGCCTTGCTTACAGCTTGGTGGCTCATATAAAGTCCCACCGTGCGATTTTCGTGCGTTCTTGGTGGATGCAGTTTTGATTTGACCTTAGTGTTTTCCATATACAGGGATGGAGACCAATAGCATGACCTGCTTGTCTCACATAAAGTCCCAAAAGGAAATTAGGGATTTCAAAGGCAGTGTGCTTTACAGGCCATGCCCCATACATAAAATCCCTTCCTATCTATATGCTGCATTCACCAAGGGGATGGAGGTGTAATGATTTTCAGCTGCTCTTTTCCAGTAAGAGGTATTGTACTTAGCTATGGTCATTTTAATTAAATGAATTGTCATTTTTGTTCTTTCTTTAGTATTTTATTAAAAATATACATTTTTTTTTTCATTAAATTAACCACTTAAGCCCCGGAGTATTTGGCATTTTGGAATGTTTTTTTTTTTTTGCACATATGTTCTGATACCTATGGAAGTGGAAAGCCAACCAGGGATGGAGACGCCTTGCTTACAGCTTGGTGGCTCATATAAAGTCCCACCGTGCGATTTTCGTGCGTTCTTGGTGGGTGCAGTTTTGATTTGACCTTAGTGTTTTCCATATACAGGGATGGAGACCAATAGCATGACCTGCTTGTCTCACATAAAGTCCCAAAAGGAAATTAGGGATTTCAAAGGCAGTGTGCTTTACAGGCCATGCCCCATACATAAAATCCCTTCCTATCTATATGCTGCATTCACCAAGGGGATGGAGGTGTAATGATTTTCAGCTGCTCTTTTCCAGTAAGAGGTATTGTACTTAGCTATGGTCATTATAATTAAATGAATTGTCATTTTTGTTCTTTCTTTAGTATTTTATTAAAAATATACATTTTTTTTTCAAAAAAACAAGATATTATAAAAACTGTTAAAAAACTTAAAAAAAAAAAAAAAAAAAAAAAATTTTTTACTTGCAGTAGCCAGGATTCGAACCTGTCGCACTCTGTATGGGAGGCAAGACCGCTAACCATTATACCAGCGAACTACTGCACTTAAATAAGCTGCAAAACTTCCCTAAATCTTCAATTATGCAGTGCCATAGTGAAAAGGTATTGTACTTAGCTATGGTCATTTTAATTAAATGAATTGTCATTTTTGTTCTTTCTTTAGTATTTTATTAAAAATATACATATATTTTTTTTCATTAAATTAACCACTTAAGCCCCGGAGTATTTGGCATTTTGGAATTTTTTTTTTTTTTTTGCACATATGTTCTGATACCTATGGAAGTGGAAAGCCAACCAGGGATGGAGACGCCTTGCTTACAGCTTGGTGGCTCATATAAAGTCCCACCGTGCGATTTTCGTGCGTTCTTGGTGGATGCAGTTTTGATTTGACCTTAGTGTTTTCCATATACAGGGATGGAGACCAATAGCATGACCTGCTTGTCTCACATAAAGTCCCAAAAGGAAATTAGGGATTTCAAAGGCAGTGTGCTTTACAGGCCATGCCCCATACATAAAATCCCTTCCTATCTATATGCTGCATTTACCAAGGGGATGGAGGTGTAATGATTTTCAGCTGCTCTTTTCCAGTAAGAGGTATTGTACTTAGCTATGGTCATTTTAATTAAATGAATTGTCATTTTTGTTCTTTCTTTAGTATTTTATTAAAAATATACATATTTTTTTTCATTAAATTAACCACTTAAGCCCCGGAGTATTTGGCATTTTGGAATTTTTTTTTTTTTTGCACATATGTTCTGATACCTATGGAAGTGGAAAGCCAACCAGGGATGGAGACGCCTTGCTTACAGCTTGGTGGCTCATATAAAGTCCCACCGTGCGATTTTCGTGCGTTCTTGGTGGATGCAGTTTTGATTTGACCTTAGTGTTTTCCATATACAGGGATGGAGACCAATAGCATGACCTGCTTGTCTCACATAAAGTCCCAAAAGGAAATTAGGGATTTCAAAGGCAGTGTGCTTTACAGGCCATGCCCCATACATAAAATCCCTTCCTATCTATATGCTGCATTCACCAAGGGGATGGAGGTGTAATGATTTTCAGCTGCTCTTTTCCAGTAAGAGGTATTGTACTTAGCTATGGTCATTTTAATTAAATGAATTGTCATTTTTGTTCTTTCTTTAGTATTTTATTAAAAATATACATTTTTTTTTTCATTAAATTAACCACTTAAGCCCCGGAGTATTTGGCATTTTGGAATGTTTTTTTTTTTTTGCACATATGTTCTGATACCTATGGAAGTGGAAAGCCAACCAGGGATGGAGACGCCTTGCTTACAGCTTGGTGGCTCATATAAAGTCCCACCGTGCGATTTTCGTGCGTTCTTGGTGGATGCAGTTTTGATTTGACCTTAGTGTTTTCCATATACAGGGATGGAGACCAATAGCATGACCTGCTTGTCTCACATAAAGTCCCAAAAGGAAATTAGGGATTTCAAAGGCAGTGTGCTTTACAGGCCATGCCCCATACATAAAATCCCTTCCTATCTATATGCTGCATTCACCAAGGGGATGGAGGTGTAATGATTTTCAGCTGCTCTTTTCCAGTTTGCACCATGGTTATAATCTAATCATTTGAGTCTTTGAGACAACTGCCAGTTTGTGGATGGGGATGGGTTGGGGGAGGTTGGGCTGTCTCCCTCTCACCTGTTTCCCCCATCCACCCATTAGCGGCCATGTGCCTCCAGTGGAGGACACTAAATTAAGAGTGTAGGACTTCAGATATAATGGGGTGCCGTGCAGTGGCTCTGCAGCTTTCACATGCGTTTGCAAATGTGTGTCAACTAAACCCCTATTCTTTGTACCAAAAGACAGGTTTTATTTGGTTGGTGACAGACTGGAAGGTGAGTGTATCAGACTGGGGGCTGGCTGACTTTCATACACCTCTTACAATCCTTCAACCTTATTTTGTGTTTTGTTATAGGGATGAAGACGCCGGACAACACCAGCTTGGGTCTCATATAAAGTCCCACCTAGTCCAATATGTTTAAGGCATTGTACTTAGCTATGGTCATTTTAATTAAATGAATTGTCATTTTTGTTCTTTCTTTAGTATTTTATTAAAAATATACATTTTTTTTTCAAAAAAACAAGATATTATAAAAACTGTTAAAAAACTTAAAAAACATTTTTTACTTGCAGTAGCCAGGATTCGAACCTGTCGCACTCTGTATGGGAGGCAAGACCGCTAACCATTGTACCAGCGAACTACTGCACTTAAATAAGCTGCAAAACTTCCCTAAATCTTCAATTATGCAGTGCCATAGTGAAAAGGTATTGTACTTAGCTATGGTCATTTTAATTAAATGAATTGTCATTTTTGTTCTTTCTTTAGTATTTTATTAAAAATATACATATTTTTTTTTCATTAAATTAACCACTTAAGCCCCGGAGTATTTGGCATTTTGGAATGTTTTTTTTTTTTTGCACATATGTTCTGATACCTATGGAAGTGGAAAGCCAACCAGGGATGGAGACGCCTTGCTTACAGCTTGGTGGCTCATATAAAGTCCCACCGTGCGATTTTCGTGCGTTCTTGGTGGATGCAGTTTTGATTTGACCTTAGTGTTTTCCATATACAGGGATGGAGACCAATAGCATGACCTGCTTGTCTCACATAAAGTCCCAAAAGGAAATTAGGGATTTCAAAGGCAGTGTGCTTTACAGGCCATGCCCCATACATAAAATCCCTTCCTATCTATATGCTGCATTCACCAAGGGGATGGAGGTGTAATGATTTTCAGCTGCTCTTTTCCAGTTTGCACCATGGTTATAATCTAATCATTTGAGTCTTTGAGACAACTGCCAGTTTGTGGATGGGGATGGGTTGGGGGAGGTTGGGCTGTCTCCCTCTCACCTGTTTCCCCCATCCACCCATTAGCGGCCATGTGCCTCCAGTGGAGGACACTAAATTAAGAGTGTAGGACTTCAGATATAATGGGGTGCCGTGCAGTGGCTCTGCAGCTTTCACATGCGTTTGCAAATGTGTGTCAACTAAACCCCTATTCTTTGTACCAAAAGACAGGTTTTATTTGGTTGGTGACAGACTGGAAGGTGAGTGTATCAGACTGGGGGCTGGCTGACTTTCATACACCTCTTACAATCCTTCAACCTTATTTTGTGTTTTGTTATAGGGATGAAGACGCCGGACAACACCAGCTTGGGTCTCATATAAAGTCCCACCTAGTCCAATATGTTTAAGGCATTGTACTTAGCTATGGTCATTTTAATTAAATGAATTGTCATTTTTGTTCTTTCTTTAGTATTTTATTAAAAATATACATTTTTTTTTCAAAAAAACAAGATATTATAAAAACTGTTAAAAAACTTAAAAAAAATTTTTACTTGCAGTAGCCAGGATTCGAACCTGTCGCACTCTGTATGGGAGGCAAGACCGCTAACCATTGTACCAGCGAACTACTGCACTTGAATATGCTGCAAAACTTCCCTAAATCTTCAATTATGCAGTGCCATAGTGAAAAGGTATTGTACTTAGCTATGGTCATTTTAATTAAATGAATTGTCATTTTTGTTCTTTCTTTAGTATTTTATTAAAAATATACATATTTTTTTTTCATTAAATTAACCACTTAAGCCCCGGAGTATTTGGCATTTTGGAATTTTTTTTTTTTTGCACATATGTTCTGATACCTATGGAAGTGGAAAGCCAACCAGGGATGGAGACGCCTTGCTTACAGCTTGGTGGCTCATATAAAGTCCCACCGTGCGATTTTCGTGCTTTCTTGGTGGATGCAGTTTTGATTTGACCTTAGTGTTTTCCATATACAGGGATGGAGACCAATAGCATGACCTGCTTGTCTCACATAAAGTCCCAAAAGGAAATTAGGGATTTCAAAGGCAGTGTGCTTTACAGGCCATGCCCCATACATAAAATCCCTTCCTATCTATATGCTGCATTCACCAAGGGGATGGAGGTGTAATGATTTTCAGCTGCTCTTTTCCAGTAAGAGGTATTGTACTTAGCTATGGTCATTTTAATTAAATGAATTGTCATTTTTGTTCTTTCTTTAGTATTTTATTAAAAATATACATATTTTTTTTTCATTAAATTAACCACTTAAGCCCCGGAGTATTTGGCATTTTGGAATTTTTTTTTTTTTGCACATATGTTCTGATACCTATGGAAGTGGAAAGCCAACCAGGGATGGAGACGCCTTGCTTACAGCTTGGTGGCTCATATAAAGTCCCACCGTGCGATTTTCGTGCGTTCTTGGTGGATGCAGTTTTGATTTGACCTTAGTGTTTTCCATATACAGGGATGGAGACCAATAGCATGACCTGCTTGTCTCACATAAAGTCCCAAAAGGAAATTAGGGATTTCAAAGGCAGTGTGCTTTACAGGCCATGCCCCATACATAAAATCCCTTCCTATCTATATGCTGCATTCACCAAGGGGATGGAGGTGTAATGATTTTCAGCTGCTCTTTTCCAGTAAGAGGTATTGTACTTAGCTATGGTCATTTTAATTAAATGAATTGTCATTTTTGTTCTTTCTTTAGTATTTTATTAAAAATATACATATTATTTTTTCATTAAATTAACCACTTAAGCCCCGGAGTATTTGGCATTTTGGAATTTTTTTTTTTTTTTGCACATATGTTCTGATACCTATGGAAGTGGAAAGCCAACCAGGGATGGAGACGCCTTGCTTACAGCTTGGTGGCTCATATAAAGTCCCACCGTGCGATTTTCGTGCGTTCTTGGTGGATGCAGTTTTGATTTGACCTTAGTGTTTTCCATATACAGGGATGGAGACCAATAGCATGACCTGCTTGTCTCACATAAAGTCCCAAAAGGAAATTAGGGATTTCAAAGGCAGTGTGCTTTACAGGCCATGCCCCATACATAAAATCCCTTCCTATCTATATGCTGCATTCACCAAGGGGATGGAGGTGTAATGATTTTCAGCTGCTCTTTTCCAGTAAGAGGTATTGTACTTAGCTATGGTCATTTTAATTAAATGAATTGTCATTTTTGTTCTTTCTTTAGTATTTTATTAAAAATATACATTTTTTTTTCAAAAAAACAAGATATTATAAAAACTGTTAAAAAACTTAAAAAAAAAAAAAAAAAATTTTTTACTTGCAGTAGCCAGGATTCGAACCTGTCACACTCTGTATGGGAGGCAAGACCGCTAACCATTGTACCAGCGAACTACTGCACTTAAATAAGCTGCAAAACTTCCCTAAATCTTCAATTATGCAGTGCCATAGTGAAAAGGTATTGTACTTAGCTATGGTCATTTTAATTAAATGAATTGTCATTTTTGTTCTTTCTTTAGTATTTTATTAAAAATATACATATTTTTTTTTCATTAAATTAACCACTTAAGCCCCGGAGTATTTGGCATTTTGGAATTTTTTTTTTTTTTTGCACATATGTTCTGATACCTATGGAAGTGGAAAGCCAACCAGGGATGGAGACGCCTTGCTTACAGCTTGGTGGCTCATATAAAGTCCCACCGTGCGATTTTCGTGCGTTCTTGGTGGATGCAGTTTTGATTTGACCTTAGTGTTTTCCATATACAGGGATGGAGACCAATAGCATGACCTGCTTGTCTCACATAAAGTCCCAAAAGGAAATTAGGGATTTCAAAGGCAGTGTGCTTTACAGGCCATGCCCCATACATAAAATCCCTTCCTATCTATATGCTGCATTCACCAAGGGGATGGAGGTGTAATGATTTTCAGCTGCTCTTTTCCAGTAAGAGGTATTGTACTTAGCTATGGTCATTTTAATTAAATGAATTGTCATTTTTGTTCTTTCTTTAGTATTTTATTAAAAATATACATTTTTTTTTTCATTAAATTAACCACTTAAGCCCCGGAGTATTTGGCATTTTGGAATGTTTTTTTTTTTTTGCACATATGTTCTGATACCTATGGAAGTGGAAAGCCAACCAGGGATGGAGACGCCTTGCTTACAGCTTGGTGGCTCATATAAAGTCCCACCGTGCGATTTTCGTGCGTTCTTGGTGGGTGCAGTTTTGATTTGACCTTAGTGTTTTCCATATACAGGGATGGAGACCAATAGCATGACCTGCTTGTCTCACATAAAGTCCCAAAAGGAAATTAGGGATTTCAAAGGCAGTGTGCTTTACAGGCCATGCCCCATACATAAAATCCCTTCCTATCTATATGCTGCATTCACCAAGGGGATGGAGGTGTAATGATTTTCAGCTGCTCTTTTCCAGTAAGAGGTATTGTACTTAGCTATGGTCATTATAATTAAATGAATTGTCATTTTTGTTCTTTCTTTAGTATTTTATTACAAATATACATTTTTTTTTCAAAAAAACAAGATATTATAAAAACTGTTAAAAAACTTAAAAAAAAAAAAAAAAAAAAAAAATTTTTTACTTGCAGTAGCCAGGATTCGAACCTGTCGCACTCTGTATGGGAGGCAAGACCGCTAACCATTATACCAGCGAACTACTGCACTTAAATAAGCTGCAAAACTTCCCTAAATCTTCAATTATGCAGTGCCATAGTGAAAAGGTATTGTACTTAGCTATGGTCATTTTAATTAAATGAATTGTCATTTTTGTTCTTTCTTTAGTATTTTATTAAAAATATACATATATTTTTTTTCATTAAATTAACCACTTAAGCCCCGGAGTATTTGGCATTTTGGAATTTTTTTTTTTTTTTTGCACATATGTTCTGATACCTATGGAAGTGGAAAGCCAACCAGGGATGGAGACGCCTTGCTTACAGCTTGGTGGCTCATATAAAGTCCCACCGTGCGATTTTCGTGCGTTCTTGGTGGATGCAGTTTTGATTTGACCTTAGTGTTTTCCATATACAGGGATGGAGACCAATAGCATGACCTGCTTGTCTCACATAAAGTCCCAAAAGGAAATTAGGGATTTCAAAGGCAGTGTGCTTTACAGGCCATGCCCCATACATAAAATCCCTTCCTATCTATATGCTGCATTTACCAAGGGGATGGAGGTGTAATGATTTTCAGCTGCTCTTTTCCAGTAAGAGGTATTGTACTTAGCTATGGTCATTTTAATTAAATGAATTGTCATTTTTGTTCTTTCTTTAGTATTTTATTAAAAATATACATATTTTTTTTCATTAAATTAACCACTTAAGCCCCGGAGTATTTGGCATTTTGGAATTTTTTTTTTTTTTTGCACATATGTTCTGATACCTATGGAAGTGGAAAGCCAACCAGGGATGGAGACGCCTTGCTTACAGCTTGGTGGCTCATATAAAGTCCCACCGTGCGATTTTCGTGCGTTCTTGGTGGATGCAGTTTTGATTTGACCTTAGTGTTTTCCATATACAGGGATGGAGACCAATAGCATGACCTGCTTGTCTCACATAAAGTCCCAAAAGGAAATTAGGGATTTCAAAGGCAGTGTGCTTTACAGGCCATGCCCCATACATAAAATCCCTTCCTATCTATATGCTGCATTCACCAAGGGGATGGAGGTGTAATGATTTTCAGCTGCTCTTTTCCAGTAAGAGGTATTGTACTTAGCTATGGTCATTTTAATTAAATGAATTGTCATTTTTGTTCTTTCTTTAGTATTTTATTAAAAATATACATATTTTTTTTTCATTAAATTAACCACTTAAGCCCCGGAGTATTTGGCATTTTGGAATGTTTTTTTTTTTTTGCACATATGTTCTGATACCTATGGAAGTGGAAAGCCAACCAGGGATGGAGACGCCTTGCTTACAGCTTGGTGGCTCATATAAAGTCCCACCGTGCGATTTTCGTGCGTTCTTGGTGGATGCAGTTTTGATTTGACCTTAGTGTTTTCCATATACAGGGATGGAGACCAATAGCATGACCTGCTTGTCTCACATAAAGTCCCAAAAGGAAATTAGGGATTTCAAAGGCAGTGTGCTTTACAGGCCATGCCCCATACATAAAATCCCTTCCTATCTATATGCTGCATTCACCAAGGGGATGGAGGTGTAATGATTTTCAGCTGCTCTTTTCCAGTTTGCACCATGGTTATAATCTAATCATTTGAGTCTTTGAGACAACTGCCAGTTTGTGGATGGGGATGGGTTGGGGGAGGTTGGGCTGTCTCCCTCTCACCTGTTTCCCCCATCCACCCATTAGCGGCCATGTGCCTCCAGTGGAGGACACTAAATTAAGAGTGTAGGACTTCAGATATAATGGGGTGCCGTGCAGTGGCTCTGCAGCTTTCACATGCGTTTGCAAATGTGTGTCAACTAAACCCCTATTCTTTGTACCAAAAGACAGGTTTTATTTGGTTGGTGACAGACTGGAAGGTGAGTGTATCAGACTGGGGGCTGGCTGACTTTCATACACCTCTTACAATCCTTCAACCTTATTTTGTGTTTTGTTATAGGGATGAAGACGCCGGACAACACCAGCTTGGGTCTCATATAAAGTCCCACCTAGTCCAATATGTTTAAGGCATTGTACTTAGCTATGGTCATTTTAATTAAATGAATTGTCATTTTTGTTCTTTCTTTAGTATTTTATTAAAAATATACATTTTTTTTTCAAAAAAACAAGATATTATAAAAACTGTTAAAAAACTTAAAAAAAATTTTTACTTGCAGTAGCCAGGATTCGAACCTGTCGCACTCTGTATGGGAGGCAAGACCGCTAACCATTGTACCAGCGAACTACTGCACTTGAATATGCTGCAAAACTTCCCTAAATCTTCAATTATGCAGTGCCATAGTGAAAAGGTATTGTACTTAGCTATGGTCATTTTAATTAAATGAATTGTCATTTTTGTTCTTTCTTTAGTATTTTATTAAAAATATACATATTTTTTTTTCATTAAATTAACCACTTAAGCCCCGGAGTATTTGGCATTTTGGAATTTTTTTTTTTTTGCACATATGTTCTGATACCTATGGAAGTGGAAAGCCAACCAGGGATGGAGACGCCTTGCTTACAGCTTGGTGGCTCATATAAAGTCCCACCGTGCGATTTTCGTGCTTTCTTGGTGGATGCAGTTTTGATTTGACCTTAGTGTTTTCCATATACAGGGATGGAGACCAATAGCATGACCTGCTTGTCTCACATAAAGTCCCAAAAGGAAATTAGGGATTTCAAAGGCAGTGTGCTTTACAGGCCATGCCCCATACATAAAATCCCTTCCTATCTATATGCTGCATTCACCAAGGGGATGGAGGTGTAATGATTTTCAGCTGCTCTTTTCCAGTAAGAGGTATTGTACTTAGCTATGGTCATTTTAATTAAATGAATTGTCATTTTTGTTCTTTCTTTAGTATTTTATTAAAAATATACATATTTTTTTTTCATTAAATTAACCACTTAAGCCCCGGAGTATTTGGCATTTTGGAATTTTTTTTTTTTTTGCACATATGTTCTGATACCTATGGAAGTGGAAAGCCAACCAGGGATGGAGACGCCTTGCTTACAGCTTGGTGGCTCATATAAAGTCCCACCGTGCGATTTTCGTGCGTTCTTGGTGGATGCAGTTTTGATTTGACCTTAGTGTTTTCCATATACAGGGATGGAGACCAATAGCATGACCTGCTTGTCTCACATAAAGTCCCAAAAGGAAATTAGGGATTTCAAAGGCAGTGTGCTTTACAGGCCATGCCCCATACATAAAATCCCTTCCTATCTATATGCTGCATTCACCAAGGGGATGGAGGTGTAATGATTTTCAGCTGCTCTTTTCCAGTAAGAGGTATTGTACTTAGCTATGGTCATTTTAATTAAATGAATTGTCATTTTTGTTCTTTCTTTAGTATTTTATTAAAAATATACATATTTTTTTTTCATTAAATTAACCACTTAAGCCCCGGAGTATTTGGCATTTTGGAATTTTTTTTTTTTTTTGCACATATGTTCTGATACCTATGGAAGTGGAAAGCCAACCAGGGATGGAGACGCCTTGCTTACAGCTTGGTGGCTCATATAAAGTCCCACCGTGCGATTTTCGTGCGTTCTTGGTGGATGCAGTTTTGATTTGACCTTAGTGTTTTCCATATACAGGGATGGAGACCAATAGCATGACCTGCTTGTCTCACATAAAGTCCCAAAAGGAAATTAGGGATTTCAAAGGCAGTGTGCTTTACAGGCCATGCCCCATACATAAAATCCCTTCCTATCTATATGCTGCATTCACCAAGGGGATGGAGGTGTAATGATTTTCAGCTGCTCTTTTCCAGTTTGCACCATGGTTATAATCTAATCATTTGAGTCTTTGAGACAACTGCCAGTTTGTGGATGGGGATGGGTTGGGGGAGGTTGGGCTGTCTCCCTCTCACCTGTTTCCCCCATCCACCCATTAGCGGCCATGTGCCTCCAGTGGAGGACACTAAATTAAGAGTGTAGGACTTCAGATATAATGGGGTGCCGTGCAGTGGCTCTGCAGCTTTCACATGCGTTTGCAAATGTGTGTCAACTAAACCCCTATTCTTTGTACCAAAAGACAGGTTTTATTTGGTTGGTGACAGACTGGAAGGTGAGTGTATCAGACTGGGGGCTGGCTGACTTTCATACACCTCTTACAATCCTTCAACCTTATTTTGTGTTTTGTTATAGGGATGAAGACGCCGGACAACACCAGCTTGGGTCTCATATAAAGTCCCACCTAGTCCAATATGTTTAAGGCATTGTACTTAGCTATGGTCATTTTAATTAAATGAATTGTCATTTTTGTTCTTTCTTTAGTATTTTATTAAAAATATACATATTTTTTTTTCATTAAATTAACCACTTAAGCCCCGGAGTATTTGGCATTTTGGAATTTTTTTTTTTTTTTGCACATATGTTCTGATACCTATGGAAGTGGAAAGCCAACCAGGGATGGAGACGCCTTGCTTACAGCTTGGTGGCTCATATAAAGTCCCACCGTGCGATTTTCGTGCGTTCTTGGTGGATGCAGTTTTGATTTGACCTTAGTGTTTTCCATATACAGGGATGGAGACCAATAGCATGACCTGCTTGTCTCACATAAAGTCCCAAAAGGAAATTAGGGATTTCAAAGGCAGTGTGCTTTACAGGCCATGCCCCATACATAAAATCCCTTCCTATCTATATGCTGCATTCACCAAGGGGATGGAGGTGTAATGATTTTCAGCTGCTCTTTTCCAGTAAGAGGTATTGTACTTAGCTATGGTCATTATAATTAAATGAATTGTCATTTTTGTTCTTTCTTTAGTATTTTATTACAAATATACATTTTTTTTTCAAAAAAACAAGATATTATAAAAACTGTTAAAAAACTTAAAAAAAAAAAAAAAAAAAAAAAATTTTTTACTTGCAGTAGCCAGGATTCGAACCTGTCGCACTCTGTATGGGAGGCAAGACCGCTAACCATTGTACCAGCGAACTACTGCACTTAAATAAGCTGCAAAACTTCCCTAAATCTTCAATTATGCAGTGCCATAGTGAAAAGGTATTGTACTTAGCTATGGTCATTTTAATTAAATGAATTGTCATTTTTGTTCTTTCTTTAGTATTTTATTAAAAATATACATATATTTTTTTTCATTAAATTAACCACTTAAGCCCCGGAGTATTTGGCATTTTGGAATTTTTTTTTTTTTTTGCACATATGTTCTGATACCTATGGAAGTGGAAAGCCAACCAGGGATGGAGACGCCTTGCTTACAGCTTGGTGGCTCATATAAAGTCCCACCGTGCGATTTTCGTGCGTTCTTGGTGGATGCAGTTTTGATTTGACCTTAGTGTTTTCCATATACAGGGATGGAGACCAATAGCATGACCTGCTTGTCTCACATAAAGTCCCAAAAGGAAATTAGGGATTTCAAAGGCAGTGTGCTTTACAGGCCATGCCCCATACATAAAATCCCTTCCTATCTATATGCTGCATTTACCAAGGGGATGGAGGTGTAATGATTTTCAGCTGCTCTTTTCCAGTAAGAGGTATTGTACTTAGCTATGGTCATTTTAATTAAATGAATTGTCATTTTTGTTCTTTCTTTAGTATTTTATTAAAAATATACATATTTTTTTTCATTAAATTAACCACTTAAGCCCCGGAGTATTTGGCATTTTGGAATTTTTTTTTTTTTTGCACATATGTTCTGATACCTATGGAAGTGGAAAGCCAACCAGGGATGGAGACGCCTTGCTTACAGCTTGGTGGCTCATATAAAGTCCCACCGTGCGATTTTCGTGCGTTCTTGGTGGATGCAGTTTTGATTTGACCTTAGTGTTTTCCATATACAGGGATGGAGACCAATAGCATGACCTGCTTGTCTCACATAAAGTCCCAAAAGGAAATTAGGGATTTCAAAGGCAGTGTGCTTTACAGGCCATGCCCCATACATAAAATCCCTTCCTATCTATATGCTGCATTCACCAAGGGGATGGAGGTGTAATGATTTTCAGCTGCTCTTTTCCAGTAAGAGGTATTGTACTTAGCTATGGTCATTTTAATTAAATGAATTGTCATTTTTGTTCTTTCTTTAGTATTTTATTAAAAATATACATTTTTTTTTTCATTAAATTAACCACTTAAGCCCCGGAGTATTTGGCATTTTGGAATGTTTTTTTTTTTTTGCACATATGTTCTGATACCTATGGAAGTGGAAAGCCAACCAGGGATGGAGACGCCTTGCTTACAGCTTGGTGGCTCATATAAAGTCCCACCGTGCGATTTTCGTGCGTTCTTGGTGGATGCAGTTTTGATTTGACCTTAGTGTTTTCCATATACAGGGATGGAGACCAATAGCATGACCTGCTTGTCTCACATAAAGTCCCAAAAGGAAATTAGGGATTTCAAAGGCAGTGTGCTTTACAGGCCATGCCCCATACATAAAATCCCTTCCTATCTATATGCTGCATTCACCAAGGGGATGGAGGTGTAATGATTTTCAGCTGCTCTTTTCCAGTTTGCACCATGGTTATAATCTAATCATTTGAGTCTTTGAGACAACTGCCAGTTTGTGGATGGGGATGGGTTGGGGGAGGTTGGGCTGTCTCCCTCTCACCTGTTTCCCCCATCCACCCATTAGCGGCCATGTGCCTCCAGTGGAGGACACTAAATTAAGAGTGTAGGACTTCAGATATAATGGGGTGCCGTGCAGTGGCTCTGCAGCTTTCACATGCGTTTGCAAATGTGTGTCAACTAAACCCCTATTCTTTGTACCAAAAGACAGGTTTTATTTGGTTGGTGACAGACTGGAAGGTGAGTGTATCAGACTGGGGGCTGGCTGACTTTCATACACCTCTTACAATCCTTCAACCTTATTTTGTGTTTTGTTATAGGGATGAAGACGCCGGACAACACCAGCTTGGGTCTCATATAAAGTCCCACCTAGTCCAATATGTTTAAGGCATTGTACTTAGCTATGGTCATTTTAATTAAATGAATTGTCATTTTTGTTCTTTCTTTAGTATTTTATTAAAAATATACATTTTTTTTTCAAAAAAACAAGATATTATAAAAACTGTTAAAAAACTTAAAAAAATTTTTTACTTGCAGTAGCCAGGATTCGAACCTGTCGCACTCTGTATGGGAGGCAAGACCGCTAACCATTGTACCAGGGAACTACTGCACTTGAATAAGCTGCAAAACTTCCCTAAATCTTCAATTATGCAGTGCCATAGTGAAAAGGTATTGTACTTAGCTATGGTCATTTTAATTAAATGAATTGTCATTTTTGTTCTTTCTTTAGTATTTTATTAAAAATATACATATTTTTTTTTCATTAAATTAACCACTTAAGCCCCGGAGTATTTGGCATTTTGGAATTTTTTTTTTTTTGCACATATGTTCTGATACCTATGGAAGTGGAAAGCCAACCAGGGATGGAGACGCCTTGCTTACAGCTTGGTGGCTCATATAAAGTCCCACCGTGCGATTTTCGTGCTTTCTTGGTGGATGCAGTTTTGATTTGACCTTAGTGTTTTCCATATACAGGGATGGAGACCAATAGCATGACCTGCTTGTCTCACATAAAGTCCCAAAAGGAAATTAGGGATTTCAAAGGCAGTGTGCTTTACAGGCCATGCCCCATACATAAAATCCCTTCCTATCTATATGCTGCATTCACCAAGGGGATGGAGGTGTAATGATTTTCAGCTGCTCTTTTCCAGTAAGAGGTATTGTACTTAGCTATGGTCATTTTAATTAAATGAATTGTCATTTTTGTTCTTTCTTTAGTATTTTATTAAAAATATACATATATTTTTTTTCATTAAATTAACCACTTAAGCCCCGGAGTATTTGGCATTTTGGAATTTTTTTTTTTTTTGCACATATGTTCTGATACCTATGGAAGTGGAAAGCCAACCAGGGATGGAGACGCCTTGCTTACAGCTTGGTGGCTCATATAAAGTCCCACCGTGCGATTTTCGTGCGTTCTTGGTGGATGCAGTTTTGATTTGACCTTAGTGTTTTCCATATACAGGGATGGAGACCAATAGCATGACCTGCTTGTCTCACATAAAGTCCCAAAAGGAAATTAGGGATTTCAAAGGCAGTGTGCTTTACAGGCCATGCCCCATACATAAAATCCCTTCCTATCTATATGCTGCATTCACCAAGGGGATGGAGGTGTAATGATTTTCAGCTGCTCTTTTCCAGTAAGAGGTATTGTACTTAGCTATGGTCATTTTAATTAAATGAATTGTCATTTTTGTTCTTTCTTTAGTATTTTATTAAAAATATACATATTTTTTTTTCATTAAATTAACCACTTAAGCCCCGGAGTATTTGGCATTTTGGAATTTTTTTTTTTTTTTGCACATATGTTCTGATACCTATGGAAGTGGAAAGCCAACCAGGGATGGAGACGCCTTGCTTACAGCTTGGTGGCTCATATAAAGTCCCACCGTGCGATTTTCGTGCGTTCTTGGTGGATGCAGTTTTGATTTGACCTTAGTGTTTTCCATATACAGGGATGGAGACCAATAGCATGACCTGCTTGTCTCACATAAAGTCCCAAAAGGAAATTAGGGATTTCAAAGGCAGTGTGCTTTACAGGCCATGCCCCATACATAAAATCCCTTCCTATCTATATGCTGCATTCACCAAGGGGATGGAGGTGTAATGATTTTCAGCTGCTCTTTTCCAGTAAGAGGTATTGTACTTAGCTATGGTCATTTTAATTAAATGAATTGTCATTTTTGTTCTTTCTTTAGTATTTTATTAAAAATATACATATTTTTTTTTCATTAAATTAACCACTTAAGCCCCGGAGTATTTGGCATTTTGGAATTTTTTTTTTTTTTTGCACATATGTTCTGATACCTATGGAAGTGGAAAGCCAACCAGGGATGGAGACGCCTTGCTTACAGCTTGGTGGCTCATATAAAGTCCCACCGTGCGATTTTCGTGCGTTCTTGGTGGATGCAGTTTTGATTTGACCTTAGTGTTTTCCATATACAGGGATGGAGACCAATAGCATGACCTGCTTGTCTCACATAAAGTCCCAAAAGGAAATTAGGGATTTCAAAGGCAGTGTGCTTTACAGGCCATGCCCCATACATAAAATCCCTTCCTATCTATATGCTGCATTCACCAAGGGGATGGAGGTGTAATGATTTTCAGCTGCTCTTTTCCAGTAAGAGGTATTGTACTTAGCTATGGTCATTTTAATTAAATGAATTGTCATTTTTGTTCTTATTGTTCTGATACCTATGGAAGTGGAAAGCCAACCAGGGATGGAGACGCCTTGCTTACAGCTTGGTGGCTCATATAAAGTCCCACCGTGCGATTTTCGTGCGTTCTTGGTGGATGCAGTTTTGATTTGACCTTAGTGTTTTCCATATACAGGGATGGAGACCAATAGCATGACCTGCTTGTCTCACATAAAGTCCCAAAAGGAAATTAGGGATTTCAAAGGCAGTGTGCTTTACAGGCCATGCCCCATACATAAAATCCCTTCCTATCTATATGCTGCATTCACCAAGGGGATGGAGGTGTAATGATTTTCAGCTGCTCTTTTCCAGTTTGCACCATGGTTATAATCTAATCATTTGAGTCTTTGAGACAACTGCCAGTTTGTGGATGGGGATGGGTTGGGGGAGGTTGGGCTGTCTCCCTCTCACCTGTTTCCCCCATCCACCCATTAGCGGCCATGTGCCTCCAGTGGAGGACACTAAATTAAGAGTGTAGGACTTCAGATATAATGGGGTGCCGTGCAGTGGCTCTGCAGCTTTCACATGCGTTTGCAAATGTGTGTCAACTAAACCCCTATTCTTTGTACCAAAAGACAGGTTTTATTTGGTTGGTGACAGACTGGAAGGTGAGTGTATCAGACTGGGGGCTGGCTGACTTTCATACACCTCTTACAATCCTTCAACCTTATTTTGTGTTTTGTTATAGGGATGAAGACGCCGGACAACACCAGCTTGGGTCTCATATAAAGTCCCACCTAGTCCAATATGTTTAAGGCATTGTACTTAGCTATGGTCATTTTAATTGAATGAATTGTCATTTTTGTTCTTTCTTTAGTATTTTATTAAAAATATACATTTTTTTTTTCAAAAAAACAAGATATTATAAAAACTGTTAAAAAACTTAAAAAAATTTTTTACTTGCAGTAGCCAGGATTCGAACCTGTCGCACTCTGTATGGGAGGCAAGACCGCTAACCATTGTACCAGCGAACTACTGCACTTAAATAAGCTGCAAAACTTCCCTAAATCTTCAATTATGCAGTGCCATAGTGAAAAGGTATTGTACTTAGCTATGGTCATTTTAATTAAATGAATTGTCATTTTTGTTCTTTCTTTAGTATTTTATTAAAAATATACATATTTTTTTTTCATTAAATTAACCACTTAAGCCCCGGAGTATTTGGCATTTTGGAATTTTTTTTTTTTTTGCACATATGTTCTGATACCTATGGAAGTGGAAAGCCAACCAGGGATGGAGACGCCTTGCTTACAGCTTGGTGGCTCATATAAAGTCCCACCGTGCGATTTTCGTGCGTTCTTGGTGGATGCAGTTTTGATTTGACCTTAGTGTTTTCCATATACAGGGATGGAGACCAATAGCATGACCTGCTTGTCTCACATAAAGTCCCAAAAGGAAATTAGGGATTTCAAAGGCAGTGTGCTTTACAGGCCATGCCCCATACATAAAATCCCTTCCTATCTATATGCTGCATTTACCAAGGGGATGGAGGTGTAATGATTTTCAGCTGCTCTTTTCCAGTAAGAGGTATTGTACTTAGCTATGGTCATTTTAATTAAATGAATTGTCATTTTTGTTCTTTCTTTAGTATTTTATTAAAAATATAAATTTTTTTTTTCAAAAAAACAAGATATTATAAAAACTGTTAAAAAACTTAAAAAAAAAAAAAAAAAAAAAAAATTTTTTACTTGCAGTAGCCAGGATTCGAACCTGTCACACTCTGTATGGGAGGCAAGACCGCTAACCATTGTACCAGCGAACTACTGCACTTAAATAAGCTGCAAAACTTCCCTAAATCTTCAATTATGCAGTGCCATAGTGAAAAGGTATTGTACTTAGCTATGGTCATTTTAATTAAATGAATTGTCATTTTTGTTCTTTCTTTAGTATTTTATTAAAAATATACATATTTTTTTTCATTAAATTAACCACTTAAGCCCCGGAGTATTTGGCATTTTGGAATTTTTTTTTTTTTTGCACATATGTTCTGATACCTATGGAAGTGGAAAGCCAACCAGGGATGGAGATGCCTTGCTTACAGCTTGGTGGCTCATATAAAGTCCCACCGTGCGATTTTCGTGCGTTCTTGGTGGATGCAGTTTTGATTTGACCTTAGTGTTTTCCATATACAGGGATGGAGACCAATAGCATGACCTGCTTGTCTCACATAAAGTCCCAAAAGGAAATTAGGGATTTCAAAGGCAGTGTGCTTTACAGGCCATGCCCCATACATAAAATCCCTTCCTATCTATATGCTGCATTCACCAAGGGGATGGAGGTGTAATGATTTTCAGCTGCTCTTTTCCAGTAAGAGGTATTGTACTTAGCTATGGTCATTTTAATTAAATGAATTGTCATTTTTGTTCTTTCTTTAGTATTTTATTAAAAATATACATTTTTTTTTTCATTAAATTAACCACTTAAGCCCCGGAGTATTTGGCATTTTGGAATGTTTTTTTTTTTTTGCACATATGTTCTGATACCTATGGAAGTGGAAAGCCAACCAGGGATGGAGACGCCTTGCTTACAGCTTGGTGGCTCATATAAAGTCCCACCGTGCGATTTTCGTGCGTTCTTGGTGGATGCAGTTTTGATTTGACCTTAGTGTTTTCCATATACAGGGATGGAGACCAATAGCATGACCTGCTTGTCTCACATAAAGTCCCAAAAGGAAATTAGGGATTTCAAAGGCAGTGTGCTTTACAGGCCATGCCCCATACATAAAATCCCTTCCTATCTATATGCTGCATTCACCAAGGGGATGGAGGTGTAATGATTTTCAGCTGCTCTTTTCCAGTAAGAGGTATTGTACTTAGCTATGGTCATTTTAATTAAATGAATTGTCATTTTTGTTCTTTCTTTAGTATTTTATTAAAAATATACATTTTTTTTTTCATTAAATTAACCACTTAAGCCCCGGAGTATTTGGCATTTTGGAATGTTTTTTTTTTTTTGCACATATGTTCTGATACCTATGGAAGTGGAAAGCCAACCAGGGATGGAGACGCCTTGCTTACAGCTTGGTGGCTCATATAAAGTCCCACCGTGCGATTTTCGTGCGTTCTTGGTGGATGCAGTTTTGATTTGACCTTAGTGTTTTCCATATACAGGGATGGAGACCAATAGCATGACCTGCTTGTCTCACATAAAGTCCCAAAAGGAAATTAGGGATTTCAAAGGCAGTGTGCTTTACAGGCCATGCCCCATACATAAAATCCCTTCCTATCTATATGCTGCATTCACCAAGGGGATGGAGGTGTAATGATTTTCAGCTGCTCTTTTCCAGTTTGCACCATGGTTATAATCTAATCATTTGAGTCTTTGAGACAACTGCCAGTTTGTGGATGGGGATGGGTTGGGGGAGGTTGGGCTGTCTCCCTCTCACCTGTTTCCCCCATCCACCCATTAGCGGCCATGTGCCTCCAGTGGAGGACACTAAATTAAGAGTGTAGGACTTCAGATATAATGGGGTGCCGTGCAGTGGCTCTGCAGCTTTCACATGCGTTTGCAAATGTGTGTCAACTAAACCCCTATTCTTTGTACCAAAAGACAGGTTTTATTTGGTTGGTGACAGACTGGAAGGTGAGTGTATCAGACTGGGGGCTGGCTGACTTTCATACACCTCTTACAATCCTTCAACCTTATTTTGTGTTTTGTTATAGGGATGAAGACGCCGGACAACACCAGCTTGGGTCTCATATAAAGTCCCACCTAGTCCAATATGTTTAAGGCATTGTACTTAGCTATGGTCATTTTAATTAAATGAATTGTCATTTTTGTTCTTTCTTTAGTATTTTATTAAAAATATACATTTTTTTTTCAAAAAAACAAGATATTATAAAAACTGTTAAAAAACTTAAAAAAATTTTTTACTTGCAGTAGCCAGGATTCGAACCTGTCGCACTCTGTATGGGAGGCAAGACCGCTAACCATTGTACCAGGGAACTACTGCACTTGAATAAGCTGCAAAACTTCCCTAAATCTTCAATTATGCAGTGCCATAGTGAAAAGGTATTGTACTTAGCTATGGTCATTTTAATTAAATGAATTGTCATTTTTGTTCTTTCTTTAGTATTTTATTAAAAATATACATATTTTTTTTTCATTAAATTAACCACTTAAGCCCCGGAGTATTTGGCATTTTGGAATTTTTTTTTTTTTGCACATATGTTCTGATACCTATGGAAGTGGAAAGCCAACCAGGGATGGAGACGCCTTGCTTACAGCTTGGTGGCTCATATAAAGTCCCACCGTGCGATTTTCGTGCTTTCTTGGTGGATGCAGTTTTGATTTGACCTTAGTGTTTTCCATATACAGGGATGGAGACCAATAGCATGACCTGCTTGTCTCACATAAAGTCCCAAAAGGAAATTAGGGATTTCAAAGGCAGTGTGCTTTACAGGCCATGCCCCATACATAAAATCCCTTCCTATCTATATGCTGCATTCACCAAGGGGATGGAGGTGTAATGATTTTCAGCTGCTCTTTTCCAGTAAGAGGTATTGTACTTAGCTATGGTCATTTTAATTAAATGAATTGTCATTTTTGTTCTTTCTTTAGTATTTTATTAAAAATATACATATATTTTTTTTCATTAAATTAACCACTTAAGCCCCGGAGTATTTGGCATTTTGGAATTTTTTTTTTTTTTGCACATATGTTCTGATACCTATGGAAGTGGAAAGCCAACCAGGGATGGAGACGCCTTGCTTACAGCTTGGTGGCTCATATAAAGTCCCACCGTGCGATTTTCGTGCGTTCTTGGTGGATGCAGTTTTGATTTGACCTTAGTGTTTTCCATATACAGGGATGGAGACCAATAGCATGACCTGCTTGTCTCACATAAAGTCCCAAAAGGAAATTAGGGATTTCAAAGGCAGTGTGCTTTACAGGCCATGCCCCATACATAAAATCCCTTCCTATCTATATGCTGCATTCACCAAGGGGATGGAGGTGTAATGATTTTCAGCTGCTCTTTTCCAGTAAGAGGTATTGTACTTAGCTATGGTCATTTTAATTAAATGAATTGTCATTTTTGTTCTTTCTTTAGTATTTTATTAAAAATATACATATTTTTTTTTCATTAAATTAACCACTTAAGCCCCGGAGTATTTGGCATTTTGGAATTTTTTTTTTTTTTTGCACATATGTTCTGATACCTATGGAAGTGGAAAGCCAACCAGGGATGGAGACGCCTTGCTTACAGCTTGGTGGCTCATATAAAGTCCCACCGTGCGATTTTCGTGCGTTCTTGGTGGATGCAGTTTTGATTTGACCTTAGTGTTTTCCATATACAGGGATGGAGACCAATAGCATGACCTGCTTGTCTCACATAAAGTCCCAAAAGGAAATTAGGGATTTCAAAGGCAGTGTGCTTTACAGGCCATGCCCCATACATAAAATCCCTTCCTATCTATATGCTGCATTCACCAAGGGGATGGAGGTGTAATGATTTTCAGCTGCTCTTTTCCAGTAAGAGGTATTGTACTTAGCTATGGTCATTTTAATTAAATGAATTGTCATTTTTGTTCTTTCTTTAGTATTTTATTAAAAATATACATATTTTTTTTTCATTAAATTAACCACTTAAGCCCCGGAGTATTTGGCATTTTGGAATTTTTTTTTTTTTTTGCACATATGTTCTGATACCTATGGAAGTGGAAAGCCAACCAGGGATGGAGACGCCTTGCTTACAGCTTGGTGGCTCATATAAAGTCCCACCGTGCGATTTTCGTGCGTTCTTGGTGGATGCAGTTTTGATTTGACCTTAGTGTTTTCCATATACAGGGATGGAGACCAATAGCATGACCTGCTTGTCTCACATAAAGTCCCAAAAGGAAATTAGGGATTTCAAAGGCAGTGTGCTTTACAGGCCATGCCCCATACATAAAATCCCTTCCTATCTATATGCTGCATTCACCAAGGGGATGGAGGTGTAATGATTTTCAGCTGCTCTTTTCCAGTAAGAGGTATTGTACTTAGCTATGGTCATTTTAATTAAATGAATTGTCATTTTTGTTCTTATTGTTCTGATACCTATGGAAGTGGAAAGCCAACCAGGGATGGAGACGCCTTGCTTACAGCTTGGTGGCTCATATAAAGTCCCACCGTGCGATTTTCGTGCGTTCTTGGTGGATGCAGTTTTGATTTGACCTTAGTGTTTTCCATATACAGGGATGGAGACCAATAGCATGACCTGCTTGTCTCACATAAAGTCCCAAAAGGAAATTAGGGATTTCAAAGGCAGTGTGCTTTACAGGCCATGCCCCATACATAAAATCCCTTCCTATCTATATGCTGCATTCACCAAGGGGATGGAGGTGTAATGATTTTCAGCTGCTCTTTTCCAGTTTGCACCATGGTTATAATCTAATCATTTGAGTCTTTGAGACAACTGCCAGTTTGTGGATGGGGATGGGTTGGGGGAGGTTGGGCTGTCTCCCTCTCACCTGTTTCCCCCATCCACCCATTAGCGGCCATGTGCCTCCAGTGGAGGACACTAAATTAAGAGTGTAGGACTTCAGATATAATGGGGTGCCGTGCAGTGGCTCTGCAGCTTTCACATGCGTTTGCAAATGTGTGTCAACTAAACCCCTATTCTTTGTACCAAAAGACAGGTTTTATTTGGTTGGTGACAGACTGGAAGGTGAGTGTATCAGACTGGGGGCTGGCTGACTTTCATACACCTCTTACAATCCTTCAACCTTATTTTGTGTTTTGTTATAGGGATGAAGACGCCGGACAACACCAGCTTGGGTCTCATATAAAGTCCCACCTAGTCCAATATGTTTAAGGCATTGTACTTAGCTATGGTCATTTTAATTGAATGAATTGTCATTTTTGTTCTTTCTTTAGTATTTTATTAAAAATATACATTTTTTTTTTCAAAAAAACAAGATATTATAAAAACTGTTAAAAAACTTAAAAAACATTTTTTACTTGCAGTAGCCAGGATTCGAACCTGTCGCACTCTGTATGGGAGGCAAGACCGCTAACCATTGTACCAGCGAACTACTGCACTTAAATAAGCTGCAAAACTTCCCTAAATCTTCAATTATGCAGTGCCATAGTGAAAAGGTATTGTACTTAGCTATGGTCATTTTAATTAAATGAATTGTCATTTTTGTTCTTTCTTTAGTATTTTATTAAAAATATACATATTTTTTTTCATTAAATTAACCACTTAAGCCCCGGAGTATTTGGCATTTTGGAATTTTTTTTTTTTTTGCACATATGTTCTGATACCTATGGAAGTGGAAAGCCAACCAGGGATGGAGACGCCTTGCTTACAGCTTGGTGGCTCATATAAAGTCCCACCGTGCGATTTTCGTGCGTTCTTGGTGGATGCAGTTTTGATTTGACCTTAGTGTTTTCCATATACAGGGATGGAGACCAATAGCATGACCTGCTTGTCTCACATAAAGTCCCAAAAGGAAATTAGGGATTTCAAAGGCAGTGTGCTTTACAGGCCATGCCCCATACATAAAATCCCTTCCTATCTATATGCTGCATTTACCAAGGGGATGGAGGTGTAATGATTTTCAGCTGCTCTTTTCCAGTAAGAGGTATTGTACTTAGCTATGGTCATTTTAATTAAATGAATTGTCATTTTTGTTCTTTCTTTAGTATTTTATTAAAAATATAAATTTTTTTTTTCAAAAAAACAAGATATTATAAAAACTGTTAAAAAACTTAAAAAAAAAAAAAAAAAAAAAAAATTTTTTACTTGCAGTAGCCAGGATTCGAACCTGTCACACTCTGTATGGGAGGCAAGACCGCTAACCATTGTACCAGCGAACTACTGCACTTAAATAAGCTGCAAAACTTCCCTAAATCTTCAATTATGCAGTGCCATAGTGAAAAGGTATTGTACTTAGCTATGGTCATTTTAATTAAATGAATTGTCATTTTTGTTCTTTCTTTAGTATTTTATTAAAAATATACATATTTTTTTTCATTAAATTAACCACTTAAGCCCCGGAGTATTTGGCATTTTGGAATTTTTTTTTTTTTTGCACATATGTTCTGATACCTATGGAAGTGGAAAGCCAACCAGGGATGGAGATGCCTTGCTTACAGCTTGGTGGCTCATATAAAGTCCCACCGTGCGATTTTCGTGCGTTCTTGGTGGATGCAGTTTTGATTTGACCTTAGTGTTTTCCATATACAGGGATGGAGACCAATAGCATGACCTGCTTGTCTCACATAAAGTCCCAAAAGGAAATTAGGGATTTCAAAGGCAGTGTGCTTTACAGGCCATGCCCCATACATAAAATCCCTTCCTATCTATATGCTGCATTCACCAAGGGGATGGAGGTGTAATGATTTTCAGCTGCTCTTTTCCAGTAAGAGGTATTGTACTTAGCTATGGTCATTTTAATTAAATGAATTGTCATTTTTGTTCTTTCTTTAGTATTTTATTAAAAATATACATTTTTTTTTTCATTAAATTAACCACTTAAGCCCCGGAGTATTTGGCATTTTGGAATGTTTTTTTTTTTTTGCACATATGTTCTGATACCTATGGAAGTGGAAAGCCAACCAGGGATGGAGACGCCTTGCTTACAGCTTGGTGGCTCATATAAAGTCCCACCGTGCGATTTTCGTGCGTTCTTGGTGGATGCAGTTTTGATTTGACCTTAGTGTTTTCCATATACAGGGATGGAGACCAATAGCATGACCTGCTTGTCTCACATAAAGTCCCAAAAGGAAATTAGGGATTTCAAAGGCAGTGTGCTTTACAGGCCATGCCCCATACATAAAATCCCTTCCTATCTATATGCTGCATTCACCAAGGGGATGGAGGTGTAATGATTTTCAGCTGCTCTTTTCCAGTAAGAGGTATTGTACTTAGCTATGGTCATTTTAATTAAATGAATTGTCATTTTTGTTCTTTCTTTAGTATTTTATTAAAAATATACATTTTTTTTTCAAAAAAACAAGATATTATAAAAACTGTTAAAAAACGTAAAAAAAAAAAAAAAAAAAAAAAAAAATTTTTTACTTGCAGTAGCCAGGATTCGAACCTGTCACACTCTGTATGGGAGGCAAGACCGCTAACCATTGTACCAGCGAACTACTGCACTTAAATAAGCTGCAAAACTTCCCTAAATCTTCAATTATGCAGTGCCATAGTGAAAAGGTATTGTACTTAGCTATGGTCATTTTAATTAAATGAATTGTCATTTTTGTTCTTTCTTTAGTATTTTATTAAAAATATACATATTTTTTTTTCATTAAATTAACCACTTAAGCCCCGGAGTATTTGGCATTTTGGAATTTTTTTTTTTTTTTGCACATATGTTCTGATACCTATGGAAAGTGGAAAGCCAACCAGGGATGGAGACGCCTTGCTTACAGCTTGGTGGCTCATATAAAGTCCCACCGTGCGATTTTCGTGCGTTCTTGGTGGATGCAGTTTTGATTTGACCTTAGTGTTTTCCATATACAGGGATGGAGACCAATAGCATGGCCTGCTTGTCTCACATAAAGTCCCAAAAGGAAATTAGGGATTTCAAAGGCAGTGTGCTTTACAGGCCATGCCCCATACATAAAATCCCTTCCTATCTATATGCTGCATTCACCAAGGGGATGGAGGTGTAATGATTTTCAGCTGCTCTTTTCCAGTAAGAGGTATTGTACTTAGCTATGGTCATTTTAATTAAATGAATTGTCATTTTTGTTCTTTCTTTAGTATTTTATTAAAAATATACATTTTTTTTTTCATTAAATTAACCACTTAAGCCCCGGAGTATTTGGCATTTTGGAATGTTTTTTTTTTTTTGCACATATGTTCTGATACCTATGGAAGTGGAAAGCCAACCAGGGATGGAGACGCCTTGCTTACAGCTTGGTGGCTCATATAAAGTCCCACCGTGCGATTTTCGTGCGTTCTTGGTGGGTGCAGTTTTGATTTGACCTTAGTGTTTTCCATATACAGGGATGGAGACCAATAGCATGACCTGCTTGTCTCACATAAAGTCCCAAAAGGAAATTAGGGATTTCAAAGGCAGTGTGCTTTACAGGCCATGCCCCATACATAAAATCCCTTCCTATCTATATGCTGCATTCACCAAGGGGATGGAGGTGTAATGATTTTCAGCTGCTCTTTTCCAGTAAGAGGTATTGTACTTAGCTATGGTCATTATAATTAAATGAATTGTCATTTTTGTTCTTTCTTTAGTATTTTATTAAAAATATACATTTTTTTTTCAAAAAAACAAGATATTATAAAAACTGTTAAAAAACTTAAAAAAAAAAAAAAAAAAAAAAAATTTTTTACTTGCAGTAGCCAGGATTCGAACCTGTCGCACTCTGTATGGGAGGCAAGACCGCTAACCATTATACCAGCGAACTACTGCACTTAAATAAGCTGCAAAACTTCCCTAAATCTTCAATTATGCAGTGCCATAGTGAAAAGGTATTGTACTTAGCTATGGTCATTTTAATTAAATGAATTGTCATTTTTGTTCTTTCTTTAGTATTTTATTAAAAATATACATATATTTTTTTTCATTAAATTAACCACTTAAGCCCCGGAGTATTTGGCATTTTGGAATTTTTTTTTTTTTTTTGCACATATGTTCTGATACCTATGGAAGTGGAAAGCCAACCAGGGATGGAGACGCCTTGCTTACAGCTTGGTGGCTCATATAAAGTCCCACCGTGCGATTTTCGTGCGTTCTTGGTGGATGCAGTTTTGATTTGACCTTAGTGTTTTCCATATACAGGGATGGAGACCAATAGCATGACCTGCTTGTCTCACATAAAGTCCCAAAAGGAAATTAGGGATTTCAAAGGCAGTGTGCTTTACAGGCCATGCCCCATACATAAAATCCCTTCCTATCTATATGCTGCATTTACCAAGGGGATGGAGGTGTAATGATTTTCAGCTGCTCTTTTCCAGTAAGAGGTATTGTACTTAGCTATGGTCATTTTAATTAAATGAATTGTCATTTTTGTTCTTTCTTTAGTATTTTATTAAAAATATACATATTTTTTTTCATTAAATTAACCACTTAAGCCCCGGAGTATTTGGCATTTTGGAATTTTTTTTTTTTTTGCACATATGTTCTGATACCTATGGAAGTGGAAAGCCAACCAGGGATGGAGACGCCTTGCTTACAGCTTGGTGGCTCATATAAAGTCCCACCGTGCGATTTTCGTGCGTTCTTGGTGGATGCAGTTTTGATTTGACCTTAGTGTTTTCCATATACAGGGATGGAGACCAATAGCATGACCTGCTTGTCTCACATAAAGTCCCAAAAGGAAATTAGGGATTTCAAAGGCAGTGTGCTTTACAGGCCATGCCCCATACATAAAATCCCTTCCTATCTATATGCTGCATTCACCAAGGGGATGGAGGTGTAATGATTTTCAGCTGCTCTTTTCCAGTAAGAGGTATTGTACTTAGCTATGGTCATTTTAATTAAATGAATTGTCATTTTTGTTCTTTCTTTAGTATTTTATTAAAAATATACATTTTTTTTTTCATTAAATTAACCACTTAAGCCCCGGAGTATTTGGCATTTTGGAATGTTTTTTTTTTTTTGCACATATGTTCTGATACCTATGGAAGTGGAAAGCCAACCAGGGATGGAGACGCCTTGCTTACAGCTTGGTGGCTCATATAAAGTCCCACCGTGCGATTTTCGTGCGTTCTTGGTGGATGCAGTTTTGATTTGACCTTAGTGTTTTCCATATACAGGGATGGAGACCAATAGCATGACCTGCTTGTCTCACATAAAGTCCCAAAAGGAAATTAGGGATTTCAAAGGCAGTGTGCTTTACAGGCCATGCCCCATACATAAAATCCCTTCCTATCTATATGCTGCATTCACCAAGGGGATGGAGGTGTAATGATTTTCAGCTGCTCTTTTCCAGTAAGAGGTATTGTACTTAGCTATGGTCATTTTAATTAAATGAATTGTCATTTTTGTTCTTTCTTTAGTATTTTATTAAAAATATACATTTTTTTTTCAAAAAAACAAGATATTATAAAAACTGTTAAAAAACTTAAAAAAAAAAAAAAAAAAAAAAAAAATTTTTTACTTGCAGTAGCCAGGATTCGAACCTGTCACACTCTGTATGGGAGGCAAGACCGCTAACCATTGTACCAGCGAACTACTGCACTTAAATAAGCTGCAAAACTTCCCTAAATCTTCAATTATGCAGTGCCATAGTGAAAAGGTATTGTACTTAGCTATGGTCATTTTAATTAAATGAATTGTCATTTTTGTTCTTTCTTTAGTATTTTATTAAAAATATACATATTTTTTTTTCATTAAATTAACCACTTAAGCCCCGGAGTATTTGGCATTTTGGAATTTTTTTTTTTTTTTGCACATATGTTCTGATACCTATGGAAGTGGAAAGCCAACCAGGGATGGAGACGCCTTGCTTACAGCTTGGTGGCTCATATAAAGTCCCACCGTGCGATTTTCGTGCGTTCTTGGTGGATGCAGTTTTGATTTGACCTTAGTGTTTTCCATATACAGGGATGGAGACCAATAGCATGGCCTGCTTGTCTCACATAAAGTCCCAAAAGGAAATTAGGGATTTCAAAGGCAGTGTGCTTTACAGGCCATGCCCCATACATAAAATCCCTTCCTATCTATATGCTGCATTCACCAAGGGGATGGAGGTGTAATGATTTTCAGCTGCTCTTTTCCAGTAAGAGGTATTGTACTTAGCTATGGTCATTTTAATTAAATGAATTGTCATTTTTGTTCTTTCTTTAGTATTTTATTAAAAATATACATTTTTTTTTTCATTAAATTAACCACTTAAGCCCCGGAGTATTTGGCATTTTGGAATGTTTTTTTTTTTTTGCACATATGTTCTGATACCTATGGAAGTGGAAAGCCAACCAGGGATGGAGACGCCTTGCTTACAGCTTGGTGGCTCATATAAAGTCCCACCGTGCGATTTTCGTGCGTTCTTGGTGGGTGCAGTTTTGATTTGACCTTAGTGTTTTCCATATACAGGGATGGAGACCAATAGCATGACCTGCTTGTCTCACATAAAGTCCCAAAAGGAAATTAGGGATTTCAAAGGCAGTGTGCTTTACAGGCCATGCCCCATACATAAAATCCCTTCCTATCTATATGCTGCATTCACCAAGGGGATGGAGGTGTAATGATTTTCAGCTGCTCTTTTCCAGTAAGAGGTATTGTACTTAGCTATGGTCATTATAATTAAATGAATTGTCATTTTTGTTCTTTCTTTAGTATTTTATTAAAAATATACATTTTTTTTTCAAAAAAACAAGATATTATAAAAACTGTTAAAAAACTTAAAAAAAAAAAAAAAAAAAAAAATTTTTTACTTGCAGTAGCCAGGATTCGAACCTGTCGCACTCTGTATGGGAGGCAAGACCGCTAACCATTATACCAGCGAACTACTGCACTTAAATAAGCTGCAAAACTTCCCTAAATCTTCAATTATGCAGTGCCATAGTGAAAAGGTATTGTACTTAGCTATGGTCATTTTAATTAAATGAATTGTCATTTTTGTTCTTTCTTTAGTATTTTATTAAAAATATACATATATTTTTTTTCATTAAATTAACCACTTAAGCCCCGGAGTATTTGGCATTTTGGAATTTTTTTTTTTTTTTTGCACATATGTTCTGATACCTATGGAAGTGGAAAGCCAACCAGGGATGGAGACGCCTTGCTTACAGCTTGGTGGCTCATATAAAGTCCCACCGTGCGATTTTCGTGCGTTCTTGGTGGATGCAGTTTTGATTTGACCTTAGTGTTTTCCATATACAGGGATGGAGACCAATAGCATGACCTGCTTGTCTCACATAAAGTCCCAAAAGGAAATTAGGGATTTCAAAGGCAGTGTGCTTTACAGGCCATGCCCCATACATAAAATCCCTTCCTATCTATATGCTGCATTTACCAAGGGGATGGAGGTGTAATGATTTTCAGCTGCTCTTTTCCAGTAAGAGGTATTGTACTTAGCTATGGTCATTTTAATTAAATGAATTGTCATTTTTGTTCTTTCTTTAGTATTTTATTAAAAATATACATATTTTTTTTCATTAAATTAACCACTTAAGCCCCGGAGTATTTGGCATTTTGGAATTTTTTTTTTTTTTGCACATATGTTCTGATACCTATGGAAGTGGAAAGCCAACCAGGGATGGAGACGCCTTGCTTACAGCTTGGTGGCTCATATAAAGTCCCACCGTGCGATTTTCGTGCGTTCTTGGTGGATGCAGTTTTGATTTGACCTTAGTGTTTTCCATATACAGGGATGGAGACCAATAGCATGACCTGCTTGTCTCACATAAAGTCCCAAAAGGAAATTAGGGATTTCAAAGGCAGTGTGCTTTACAGGCCATGCCCCATACATAAAATCCCTTCCTATCTATATGCTGCATTCACCAAGGGGATGGAGGTGTAATGATTTTCAGCTGCTCTTTTCCAGTAAGAGGTATTGTACTTAGCTATGGTCATTTTAATTAAATGAATTGTCATTTTTGTTCTTTCTTTAGTATTTTATTAAAAATATACATTTTTTTTTTCATTAAATTAACCACTTAAGCCCCGGAGTATTTGGCATTTTGGAATGTTTTTTTTTTTTTGCACATATGTTCTGATACCTATGGAAGTGGAAAGCCAACCAGGGATGGAGACGCCTTGCTTACAGCTTGGTGGCTCATATAAAGTCCCACCGTGCGATTTTCGTGCGTTCTTGGTGGATGCAGTTTTGATTTGACCTTAGTGTTTTCCATATACAGGGATGGAGACCAATAGCATGACCTGCTTGTCTCACATAAAGTCCCAAAAGGAAATTAGGGATTTCAAAGGCAGTGTGCTTTACAGGCCATGCCCCATACATAAAATCCCTTCCTATCTATATGCTGCATTCACCAAGGGGATGGAGGTGTAATGATTTTCAGCTGCTCTTTTCCAGTTTGCACCATGGTTATAATCTAATCATTTGAGTCTTTGAGACAACTGCCAGTTTGTGGATGGGGATGGGTTGGGGGAGGTTGGGCTGTCTCCCTCTCACCTGTTTCCCCCATCCACCCATTAGCGGCCATGTGCCTCCAGTGGAGGACACTAAATTAAGAGTGTAGGACTTCAGATATAATGGGGTGCCGTGCAGTGGCTCTGCAGCTTTCACATGCGTTTGCAAATGTGTGTCAACTAAACCCCTATTCTTTGTACCAAAAGACAGGTTTTATTTGGTTGGTGACAGACTGGAAGGTGAGTGTATCAGACTGGGGGCTGGCTGACTTTCATACACCTCTTACAATCCTTCAACCTTATTTTGTGTTTTGTTATAGGGATGAAGACGCCGGACAACACCAGCTTGGGTCTCATATAAAGTCCCACCTAGTCCAATATGTTTAAGGCATTGTACTTAGCTATGGTCATTTTAATTAAATGAATTGTCATTTTTGTTCTTTCTTTAGTATTTTATTAAAAATATACATTTTTTTTTCAAAAAAACAAGATATTATAAAAACTGTTAAAAAACTTAAAAAACATTTTTTACTTGCAGTAGCCAGGATTCGAACCTGTCGCACTCTGTATGGGAGGCAAGACCGCTAACCATTGTACCAGCGAACTACTGCACTTAAATAAGCTGCAAAACTTCCCTAAATCTTCAATTATGCAGTGCCATAGTGAAAAGGTATTGTACTTAGCTATGGTCATTTTAATTAAATGAATTGTCATTTTTGTTCTTTCTTTAGTATTTTATTAAAAATATACATATTTTTTTTTCATTAAATTAACCACTTAAGCCCCGGAGTATTTGGCATTTTGGAATGTTTTTTTTTTTTTGCACATATGTTCTGATACCTATGGAAGTGGAAAGCCAACCAGGGATGGAGACGCCTTGCTTACAGCTTGGTGGCTCATATAAAGTCCCACCGTGCGATTTTCGTGCGTTCTTGGTGGATGCAGTTTTGATTTGACCTTAGTGTTTTCCATATACAGGGATGGAGACCAATAGCATGACCTGCTTGTCTCACATAAAGTCCCAAAAGGAAATTAGGGATTTCAAAGGCAGTGTGCTTTACAGGCCATGCCCCATACATAAAATCCCTTCCTATCTATATGCTGCATTCACCAAGGGGATGGAGGTGTAATGATTTTCAGCTGCTCTTTTCCAGTTTGCACCATGGTTATAATCTAATCATTTGAGTCTTTGAGACAACTGCCAGTTTGTGGATGGGGATGGGTTGGGGGAGGTTGGGCTGTCTCCCTCTCACCTGTTTCCCCCATCCACCCATTAGCGGCCATGTGCCTCCAGTGGAGGACACTAAATTAAGAGTGTAGGACTTCAGATATAATGGGGTGCCGTGCAGTGGCTCTGCAGCTTTCACATGCGTTTGCAAATGTGTGTCAACTAAACCCCTATTCTTTGTACCAAAAGACAGGTTTTATTTGGTTGGTGACAGACTGGAAGGTGAGTGTATCAGACTGGGGGCTGGCTGACTTTCATACACCTCTTACAATCCTTCAACCTTATTTTGTGTTTTGTTATAGGGATGAAGACGCCGGACAACACCAGCTTGGGTCTCATATAAAGTCCCACCTAGTCCAATATGTTTAAGGCATTGTACTTAGCTATGGTCATTTTAATTAAATGAATTGTCATTTTTGTTCTTTCTTTAGTATTTTATTAAAAATATACATTTTTTTTTCAAAAAAACAAGATATTATAAAAACTGTTAAAAAACTTAAAAAAAATTTTTACTTGCAGTAGCCAGGATTCGAACCTGTCGCACTCTGTATGGGAGGCAAGACCGCTAACCATTGTACCAGCGAACTACTGCACTTGAATATGCTGCAAAACTTCCCTAAATCTTCAATTATGCAGTGCCATAGTGAAAAGGTATTGTACTTAGCTATGGTCATTTTAATTAAATGAATTGTCATTTTTGTTCTTTCTTTAGTATTTTATTAAAAATATACATATTTTTTTTTCATTAAATTAACCACTTAAGCCCCGGAGTATTTGGCATTTTGGAATTTTTTTTTTTTTGCACATATGTTCTGATACCTATGGAAGTGGAAAGCCAACCAGGGATGGAGACGCCTTGCTTACAGCTTGGTGGCTCATATAAAGTCCCACCGTGCGATTTTCGTGCTTTCTTGGTGGATGCAGTTTTGATTTGACCTTAGTGTTTTCCATATACAGGGATGGAGACCAATAGCATGACCTGCTTGTCTCACATAAAGTCCCAAAAGGAAATTAGGGATTTCAAAGGCAGTGTGCTTTACAGGCCATGCCCCATACATAAAATCCCTTCCTATCTATATGCTGCATTCACCAAGGGGATGGAGGTGTAATGATTTTCAGCTGCTCTTTTCCAGTAAGAGGTATTGTACTTAGCTATGGTCATTTTAATTAAATGAATTGTCATTTTTGTTCTTTCTTTAGTATTTTATTAAAAATATACATATTTTTTTTTCATTAAATTAACCACTTAAGCCCCGGAGTATTTGGCATTTTGGAATTTTTTTTTTTTTGCACATATGTTCTGATACCTATGGAAGTGGAAAGCCAACCAGGGATGGAGACGCCTTGCTTACAGCTTGGTGGCTCATATAAAGTCCCACCGTGCGATTTTCGTGCGTTCTTGGTGGATGCAGTTTTGATTTGACCTTAGTGTTTTCCATATACAGGGATGGAGACCAATAGCATGACCTGCTTGTCTCACATAAAGTCCCAAAAGGAAATTAGGGATTTCAAAGGCAGTGTGCTTTACAGGCCATGCCCCATACATAAAATCCCTTCCTATCTATATGCTGCATTCACCAAGGGGATGGAGGTGTAATGATTTTCAGCTGCTCTTTTCCAGTAAGAGGTATTGTACTTAGCTATGGTCATTTTAATTAAATGAATTGTCATTTTTGTTCTTTCTTTAGTATTTTATTAAAAATATACATATTATTTTTTCATTAAATTAACCACTTAAGCCCCGGAGTATTTGGCATTTTGGAATTTTTTTTTTTTTTTGCACATATGTTCTGATACCTATGGAAGTGGAAAGCCAACCAGGGATGGAGACGCCTTGCTTACAGCTTGGTGGCTCATATAAAGTCCCACCGTGCGATTTTCGTGCGTTCTTGGTGGATGCAGTTTTGATTTGACCTTAGTGTTTTCCATATACAGGGATGGAGACCAATAGCATGACCTGCTTGTCTCACATAAAGTCCCAAAAGGAAATTAGGGATTTCAAAGGCAGTGTGCTTTACAGGCCATGCCCCATACATAAAATCCCTTCCTATCTATATGCTGCATTCACCAAGGGGATGGAGGTGTAATGATTTTCAGCTGCTCTTTTCCAGTAAGAGGTATTGTACTTAGCTATGGTCATTTTAATTAAATGAATTGTCATTTTTGTTCTTTCTTTAGTATTTTATTAAAAATATACATTTTTTTTTCAAAAAAACAAGATATTATAAAAACTGTTAAAAAACTTAAAAAAAAAAAAAAAAAATTTTTTACTTGCAGTAGCCAGGATTCGAACCTGTCACACTCTGTATGGGAGGCAAGACCGCTAACCATTGTACCAGCGAACTACTGCACTTAAATAAGCTGCAAAACTTCCCTAAATCTTCAATTATGCAGTGCCATAGTGAAAAGGTATTGTACTTAGCTATGGTCATTTTAATTAAATGAATTGTCATTTTTGTTCTTTCTTTAGTATTTTATTAAAAATATACATATTTTTTTTTCATTAAATTAACCACTTAAGCCCCGGAGTATTTGGCATTTTGGAATTTTTTTTTTTTTTTGCACATATGTTCTGATACCTATGGAAGTGGAAAGCCAACCAGGGATGGAGACGCCTTGCTTACAGCTTGGTGGCTCATATAAAGTCCCACCGTGCGATTTTCGTGCGTTCTTGGTGGATGCAGTTTTGATTTGACCTTAGTGTTTTCCATATACAGGGATGGAGACCAATAGCATGGCCTGCTTGTCTCACATAAAGTCCCAAAAGGAAATTAGGGATTTCAAAGGCAGTGTGCTTTACAGGCCATGCCCCATACATAAAATCCCTTCCTATCTATATGCTGCATTCACCAAGGGGATGGAGGTGTAATGATTTTCAGCTGCTCTTTTCCAGTAAGAGGTATTGTACTTAGCTATGGTCATTTTAATTAAATGAATTGTCATTTTTGTTCTTTCTTTAGTATTTTATTAAAAATATACATTTTTTTTTTCATTAAATTAACCACTTAAGCCCCGGAGTATTTGGCATTTTGGAATGTTTTTTTTTTTTTGCACATATGTTCTGATACCTATGGAAGTGGAAAGCCAACCAGGGATGGAGACGCCTTGCTTACAGCTTGGTGGCTCATATAAAGTCCCACCGTGCGATTTTCGTGCGTTCTTGGTGGGTGCAGTTTTGATTTGACCTTAGTGTTTTCCATATACAGGGATGGAGACCAATAGCATGACCTGCTTGTCTCACATAAAGTCCCAAAAGGAAATTAGGGATTTCAAAGGCAGTGTGCTTTACAGGCCATGCCCCATACATAAAATCCCTTCCTATCTATATGCTGCATTCACCAAGGGGATGGAGGTGTAATGATTTTCAGCTGCTCTTTTCCAGTAAGAGGTATTGTACTTAGCTATGGTCATTATAATTAAATGAATTGTCATTTTTGTTCTTTCTTTAGTATTTTATTAAAAATATACATTTTTTTTTCAAAAAAACAAGATATTATAAAAACTGTTAAAAAACTTAAAAAAAAAAAAAAAAAAAAAAAATTTTTTACTTGCAGTAGCCAGGATTCGAACCTGTCGCACTCTGTATGGGAGGCAAGACCGCTAACCATTATACCAGCGAACTACTGCACTTAAATAAGCTGCAAAACTTCCCTAAATCTTCAATTATGCAGTGCCATAGTGAAAAGGTATTGTACTTAGCTATGGTCATTTTAATTAAATGAATTGTCATTTTTGTTCTTTCTTTAGTATTTTATTAAAAATATACATATATTTTTTTTCATTAAATTAACCACTTAAGCCCCGGAGTATTTGGCATTTTGGAATTTTTTTTTTTTTTTTGCACATATGTTCTGATACCTATGGAAGTGGAAAGCCAACCAGGGATGGAGACGCCTTGCTTACAGCTTGGTGGCTCATATAAAGTCCCACCGTGCGATTTTCGTGCGTTCTTGGTGGATGCAGTTTTGATTTGACCTTAGTGTTTTCCATATACAGGGATGGAGACCAATAGCATGACCTGCTTGTCTCACATAAAGTCCCAAAAGGAAATTAGGGATTTCAAAGGCAGTGTGCTTTACAGGCCATGCCCCATACATAAAATCCCTTCCTATCTATATGCTGCATTTACCAAGGGGATGGAGGTGTAATGATTTTCAGCTGCTCTTTTCCAGTAAGAGGTATTGTACTTAGCTATGGTCATTTTAATTAAATGAATTGTCATTTTTGTTCTTTCTTTAGTATTTTATTAAAAATATACATATTTTTTTTCATTAAATTAACCACTTAAGCCCCGGAGTATTTGGCATTTTGGAATTTTTTTTTTTTTTGCACATATGTTCTGATACCTATGGAAGTGGAAAGCCAACCAGGGATGGAGACGCCTTGCTTACAGCTTGGTGGCTCATATAAAGTCCCACCGTGCGATTTTCGTGCGTTCTTGGTGGATGCAGTTTTGATTTGACCTTAGTGTTTTCCATATACAGGGATGGAGACCAATAGCATGACCTGCTTGTCTCACATAAAGTCCCAAAAGGAAATTAGGGATTTCAAAGGCAGTGTGCTTTACAGGCCATGCCCCATACATAAAATCCCTTCCTATCTATATGCTGCATTCACCAAGGGGATGGAGGTGTAATGATTTTCAGCTGCTCTTTTCCAGTAAGAGGTATTGTACTTAGCTATGGTCATTTTAATTAAATGAATTGTCATTTTTGTTCTTTCTTTAGTATTTTATTAAAAATATACATTTTTTTTTTCATTAAATTAACCACTTAAGCCCCGGAGTATTTGGCATTTTGGAATGTTTTTTTTTTTTTGCACATATGTTCTGATACCTATGGAAGTGGAAAGCCAACCAGGGATGGAGACGCCTTGCTTACAGCTTGGTGGCTCATATAAAGTCCCACCGTGCGATTTTCGTGCGTTCTTGGTGGATGCAGTTTTGATTTGACCTTAGTGTTTTCCATATACAGGGATGGAGACCAATAGCATGACCTGCTTGTCTCACATAAAGTCCCAAAAGGAAATTAGGGATTTCAAAGGCAGTGTGCTTTACAGGCCATGCCCCATACATAAAATCCCTTCCTATCTATATGCTGCATTCACCAAGGGGATGGAGGTGTAATGATTTTCAGCTGCTCTTTTCCAGTAAGAGGTATTGTACTTAGCTATGGTCATTTTAATTAAATGAATTGTCATTTTTGTTCTTTCTTTAGTATTTTATTAAAAATATACATTTTTTTTTCAAAAAAACAAGATATTATAAAAACTGTTAAAAAACTTAAAAAAAAAAAAAAAAAAAATTTTTTACTTGCAGTAGCCAGGATTCGAACCTGTCACACTCTGTATGGGAGGCAAGACCGCTAACCATTGTACCAGCGAACTACTGCACTTAAATAAGCTGCAAAACTTCCCTAAATCTTCAATTATGCAGTGCCATAGTGAAAAGGTATTGTACTTAGCTATGGTCATTTTAATTAAATGAATTGTCATTTTTGTTCTTTCTTTAGTATTTTATTAAAAATATACATTTTTTTTTTTCATTAAATTAACCACTTAAGCCCCGGAGTATTTGGCATTTTGGAATTTTTTTTTTTTTTTGCACATATGTTCTGATACCTATGGAAGTGGAAAGCCAACCAGGGATGGAGACGCCTTGCTTACAGCTTGGTGGCTCATATAAAGTCCCACCGTGCGATTTTCGTGCGTTCTTGGTGGATGCAGTTTTGATTTGACCTTAGTGTTTTCCATATACAGGGATGGAGACCAATAGCATGGCCTGCTTGTCTCACATAAAGTCCCAAAAGGAAATTAGGGATTTCAAAGGCAGTGTGCTTTACAGGCCATGCCCCATACATAAAATCCCTTCCTATCTATATGCTGCATTCACCAAGGGGATGGAGGTGTAATGATTTTCAGCTGCTCTTTTCCAGTAAGAGGTATTGTACTTAGCTATGGTCATTTTAATTAAATGAATTGTCATTTTTGTTCTTTCTTTAGTATTTTATTAAAAATATACATTTTTTTTTTCATTAAATTAACCACTTAAGCCCCGGAGTATTTGGCATTTTGGAATGTTTTTTTTTTTTTGCACATATGTTCTGATACCTATGGAAGTGGAAAGCCAACCAGGGATGGAGACGCCTTGCTTACAGCTTGGTGGCTCATATAAAGTCCCACCGTGCGATTTTCGTGCGTTCTTGGTGGGTGCAGTTTTGATTTGACCTTAGTGTTTTCCATATACAGGGATGGAGACCAATAGCATGACCTGCTTGTCTCACATAAAGTCCCAAAAGGAAATTAGGGATTTCAAAGGCAGTGTGCTTTACAGGCCATGCCCCATACATAAAATCCCTTCCTATCTATATGCTGCATTCACCAAGGGGATGGAGGTGTAATGATTTTCAGCTGCTCTTTTCCAGTAAGAGGTATTGTACTTAGCTATGGTCATTATAATTAAATGAATTGTCATTTTTGTTCTTTCTTTAGTATTTTATTAAAAATATACATTTTTTTTTCAAAAAAACAAGATATTATAAAAACTGTTAAAAAACTTAAAAAAAAAAAAAAAAAAAAAAATTTTTTACTTGCAGTAGCCAGGATTCGAACCTGTCGCACTCTGTATGGGAGGCAAGACCGCTAACCATTATACCAGCGAACTACTGCACTTAAATAAGCTGCAAAACTTCCCTAAATCTTCAATTATGCAGTGCCATAGTGAAAAGGTATTGTACTTAGCTATGGTCATTTTAATTAAATGAATTGTCATTTTTGTTCTTTCTTTAGTATTTTATTAAAAATATACATATATTTTTTTTCATTAAATTAACCACTTAAGCCCCGGAGTATTTGGCATTTTGGAATTTTTTTTTTTTTTTTGCACATATGTTCTGATACCTATGGAAGTGGAAAGCCAACCAGGGATGGAGACGCCTTGCTTACAGCTTGGTGGCTCATATAAAGTCCCACCGTGCGATTTTCGTGCGTTCTTGGTGGATGCAGTTTTGATTTGACCTTAGTGTTTTCCATATACAGGGATGGAGACCAATAGCATGACCTGCTTGTCTCACATAAAGTCCCAAAAGGAAATTAGGGATTTCAAAGGCAGTGTGCTTTACAGGCCATGCCCCATACATAAAATCCCTTCCTATCTATATGCTGCATTTACCAAGGGGATGGAGGTGTAATGATTTTCAGCTGCTCTTTTCCAGTAAGAGGTATTGTACTTAGCTATGGTCATTTTAATTAAATGAATTGTCATTTTTGTTCTTTCTTTAGTATTTTATTAAAAATATACATATTTTTTTTCATTAAATTAACCACTTAAGCCCCGGAGTATTTGGCATTTTGGAATTTTTTTTTTTTTTGCACATATGTTCTGATACCTATGGAAGTGGAAAGCCAACCAGGGATGGAGACGCCTTGCTTACAGCTTGGTGGCTCATATAAAGTCCCACCGTGCGATTTTCGTGCGTTCTTGGTGGATGCAGTTTTGATTTGACCTTAGTGTTTTCCATATACAGGGATGGAGACCAATAGCATGACCTGCTTGTCTCACATAAAGTCCCAAAAGGAAATTAGGGATTTCAAAGGCAGTGTGCTTTACAGGCCATGCCCCATACATAAAATCCCTTCCTATCTATATGCTGCATTCACCAAGGGGATGGAGGTGTAATGATTTTCAGCTGCTCTTTTCCAGTAAGAGGTATTGTACTTAGCTATGGTCATTTTAATTAAATGAATTGTCATTTTTGTTCTTTCTTTAGTATTTTATTAAAAATATACATTTTTTTTTTCATTAAATTAACCACTTAAGCCCCGGAGTATTTGGCATTTTGGAATGTTTTTTTTTTTTTGCACATATGTTCTGATACCTATGGAAGTGGAAAGCCAACCAGGGATGGAGACGCCTTGCTTACAGCTTGGTGGCTCATATAAAGTCCCACCGTGCGATTTTCGTGCGTTCTTGGTGGATGCAGTTTTGATTTGACCTTAGTGTTTTCCATATACAGGGATGGAGACCAATAGCATGACCTGCTTGTCTCACATAAAGTCCCAAAAGGAAATTAGGGATTTCAAAGGCAGTGTGCTTTACAGGCCATGCCCCATACATAAAATCCCTTCCTATCTATATGCTGCATTCACCAAGGGGATGGAGGTGTAATGATTTTCAGCTGCTCTTTTCCAGTTTGCACCATGGTTATAATCTAATCATTTGAGTCTTTGAGACAACTGCCAGTTTGTGGATGGGGATGGGTTGGGGGAGGTTGGGCTGTCTCCCTCTCACCTGTTTCCCCCATCCACCCATTAGCGGCCATGTGCCTCCAGTGGAGGACACTAAATTAAGAGTGTAGGACTTCAGATATAATGGGGTGCCGTGCAGTGGCTCTGCAGCTTTCACATGCGTTTGCAAATGTGTGTCAACTAAACCCCTATTCTTTGTACCAAAAGACAGGTTTTATTTGGTTGGTGACAGACTGGAAGGTGAGTGTATCAGACTGGGGGCTGGCTGACTTTCATACACCTCTTACAATCCTTCAACCTTATTTTGTGTTTTGTTATAGGGATGAAGACGCCGGACAACACCAGCTTGGGTCTCATATAAAGTCCCACCTAGTCCAATATGTTTAAGGCATTGTACTTAGCTATGGTCATTTTAATTAAATGAATTGTCATTTTTGTTCTTTCTTTAGTATTTTATTAAAAATATACATTTTTTTTTCAAAAAAACAAGATATTATAAAAACTGTTAAAAAACTTAAAAAAAATTTTTACTTGCAGTAGCCAGGATTCGAACCTGTCGCACTCTGTATGGGAGGCAAGACCGCTAACCATTGTACCAGCGAACTACTGCACTTGAATATGCTGCAAAACTTCCCTAAATCTTCAATTATGCAGTGCCATAGTGAAAAGGTATTGTACTTAGCTATGGTCATTTTAATTAAATGAATTGTCATTTTTGTTCTTTCTTTAGTATTTTATTAAAAATATACATATTTTTTTTTCATTAAATTAACCACTTAAGCCCCGGAGTATTTGGCATTTTGGAATTTTTTTTTTTTTGCACATATGTTCTGATACCTATGGAAGTGGAAAGCCAACCAGGGATGGAGACGCCTTGCTTACAGCTTGGTGGCTCATATAAAGTCCCACCGTGCGATTTTCGTGCTTTCTTGGTGGATGCAGTTTTGATTTGACCTTAGTGTTTTCCATATACAGGGATGGAGACCAATAGCATGACCTGCTTGTCTCACATAAAGTCCCAAAAGGAAATTAGGGATTTCAAAGGCAGTGTGCTTTACAGGCCATGCCCCATACATAAAATCCCTTCCTATCTATATGCTGCATTCACCAAGGGGATGGAGGTGTAATGATTTTCAGCTGCTCTTTTCCAGTAAGAGGTATTGTACTTAGCTATGGTCATTTTAATTAAATGAATTGTCATTTTTGTTCTTTCTTTAGTATTTTATTAAAAATATACATATTTTTTTTTCATTAAATTAACCACTTAAGCCCCGGAGTATTTGGCATTTTGGAATTTTTTTTTTTTTGCACATATGTTCTGATACCTATGGAAGTGGAAAGCCAACCAGGGATGGAGACGCCTTGCTTACAGCTTGGTGGCTCATATAAAGTCCCACCGTGCGATTTTCGTGCGTTCTTGGTGGATGCAGTTTTGATTTGACCTTAGTGTTTTCCATATACAGGGATGGAGACCAATAGCATGACCTGCTTGTCTCACATAAAGTCCCAAAAGGAAATTAGGGATTTCAAAGGCAGTGTGCTTTACAGGCCATGCCCCATACATAAAATCCCTTCCTATCTATATGCTGCATTCACCAAGGGGATGGAGGTGTAATGATTTTCAGCTGCTCTTTTCCAGTAAGAGGTATTGTACTTAGCTATGGTCATTTTAATTAAATGAATTGTCATTTTTGTTCTTTCTTTAGTATTTTATTAAAAATATACATATTATTTTTTCATTAAATTAACCACTTAAGCCCCGGAGTATTTGGCATTTTGGAATTTTTTTTTTTTTTTGCACATATGTTCTGATACCTATGGAAGTGGAAAGCCAACCAGGGATGGAGACGCCTTGCTTACAGCTTGGTGGCTCATATAAAGTCCCACCGTGCGATTTTCGTGCGTTCTTGGTGGATGCAGTTTTGATTTGACCTTAGTGTTTTCCATATACAGGGATGGAGACCAATAGCATGACCTGCTTGTCTCACATAAAGTCCCAAAAGGAAATTAGGGATTTCAAAGGCAGTGTGCTTTACAGGCCATGCCCCATACATAAAATCCCTTCCTATCTATATGCTGCATTCACCAAGGGGATGGAGGTGTAATGATTTTCAGCTGCTCTTTTCCAGTAAGAGGTATTGTACTTAGCTATGGTCATTTTAATTAAATGAATTGTCATTTTTGTTCTTTCTTTAGTATTTTATTAAAAATATACATTTTTTTTTCAAAAAAACAAGATATTATAAAAACTGTTAAAAAACTTAAAAAAAAAAAAAAAAAATTTTTTACTTGCAGTAGCCAGGATTCGAACCTGTCACACTCTGTATGGGAGGCAAGACCGCTAACCATTGTACCAGCGAACTACTGCACTTAAATAAGCTGCAAAACTTCCCTAAATCTTCAATTATGCAGTGCCATAGTGAAAAGGTATTGTACTTAGCTATGGTCATTTTAATTAAATGAATTGTCATTTTTGTTCTTTCTTTAGTATTTTATTAAAAATATACATATTTTTTTTTCATTAAATTAACCACTTAAGCCCCGGAGTATTTGGCATTTTGGAATTTTTTTTTTTTTTTGCACATATGTTCTGATACCTATGGAAGTGGAAAGCCAACCAGGGATGGAGACGCCTTGCTTACAGCTTGGTGGCTCATATAAAGTCCCACCGTGCGATTTTCGTGCGTTCTTGGTGGATGCAGTTTTGATTTGACCTTAGTGTTTTCCATATACAGGGATGGAGACCAATAGCATGGCCTGCTTGTCTCACATAAAGTCCCAAAAGGAAATTAGGGATTTCAAAGGCAGTGTGCTTTACAGGCCATGCCCCATACATAAAATCCCTTCCTATCTATATGCTGCATTCACCAAGGGGATGGAGGTGTAATGATTTTCAGCTGCTCTTTTCCAGTAAGAGGTATTGTACTTAGCTATGGTCATTTTAATTAAATGAATTGTCATTTTTGTTCTTTCTTTAGTATTTTATTAAAAATATACATTTTTTTTTTCATTAAATTAACCACTTAAGCCCCGGAGTATTTGGCATTTTGGAATGTTTTTTTTTTTTTGCACATATGTTCTGATACCTATGGAAGTGGAAAGCCAACCAGGGATGGAGACGCCTTGCTTACAGCTTGGTGGCTCATATAAAGTCCCACCGTGCGATTTTCGTGCGTTCTTGGTGGGTGCAGTTTTGATTTGACCTTAGTGTTTTCCATATACAGGGATGGAGACCAATAGCATGACCTGCTTGTCTCACATAAAGTCCCAAAAGGAAATTAGGGATTTCAAAGGCAGTGTGCTTTACAGGCCATGCCCCATACATAAAATCCCTTCCTATCTATATGCTGCATTCACCAAGGGGATGGAGGTGTAATGATTTTCAGCTGCTCTTTTCCAGTAAGAGGTATTGTACTTAGCTATGGTCATTATAATTAAATGAATTGTCATTTTTGTTCTTTCTTTAGTATTTTATTAAAAATATACATTTTTTTTTCAAAAAAACAAGATATTATAAAAACTGTTAAAAAACTTAAAAAAAAAAAAAAAAAAAAAAAATTTTTTACTTGCAGTAGCCAGGATTCGAACCTGTCGCACTCTGTATGGGAGGCAAGACCGCTAACCATTATACCAGCGAACTACTGCACTTAAATAAGCTGCAAAACTTCCCTAAATCTTCAATTATGCAGTGCCATAGTGAAAAGGTATTGTACTTAGCTATGGTCATTTTAATTAAATGAATTGTCATTTTTGTTCTTTCTTTAGTATTTTATTAAAAATATACATATATTTTTTTTCATTAAATTAACCACTTAAGCCCCGGAGTATTTGGCATTTTGGAATTTTTTTTTTTTTTTTGCACATATGTTCTGATACCTATGGAAGTGGAAAGCCAACCAGGGATGGAGACGCCTTGCTTACAGCTTGGTGGCTCATATAAAGTCCCACCGTGCGATTTTCGTGCGTTCTTGGTGGATGCAGTTTTGATTTGACCTTAGTGTTTTCCATATACAGGGATGGAGACCAATAGCATGACCTGCTTGTCTCACATAAAGTCCCAAAAGGAAATTAGGGATTTCAAAGGCAGTGTGCTTTACAGGCCATGCCCCATACATAAAATCCCTTCCTATCTATATGCTGCATTTACCAAGGGGATGGAGGTGTAATGATTTTCAGCTGCTCTTTTCCAGTAAGAGGTATTGTACTTAGCTATGGTCATTTTAATTAAATGAATTGTCATTTTTGTTCTTTCTTTAGTATTTTATTAAAAATATACATATTTTTTTTCATTAAATTAACCACTTAAGCCCCGGAGTATTTGGCATTTTGGAATTTTTTTTTTTTTTGCACATATGTTCTGATACCTATGGAAGTGGAAAGCCAACCAGGGATGGAGACGCCTTGCTTACAGCTTGGTGGCTCATATAAAGTCCCACCGTGCGATTTTCGTGCGTTCTTGGTGGATGCAGTTTTGATTTGACCTTAGTGTTTTCCATATACAGGGATGGAGACCAATAGCATGACCTGCTTGTCTCACATAAAGTCCCAAAAGGAAATTAGGGATTTCAAAGGCAGTGTGCTTTACAGGCCATGCCCCATACATAAAATCCCTTCCTATCTATATGCTGCATTCACCAAGGGGATGGAGGTGTAATGATTTTCAGCTGCTCTTTTCCAGTAAGAGGTATTGTACTTAGCTATGGTCATTTTAATTAAATGAATTGTCATTTTTGTTCTTTCTTTAGTATTTTATTAAAAATATACATTTTTTTTTTCATTAAATTAACCACTTAAGCCCCGGAGTATTTGGCATTTTGGAATGTTTTTTTTTTTTTGCACATATGTTCTGATACCTATGGAAGTGGAAAGCCAACCAGGGATGGAGACGCCTTGCTTACAGCTTGGTGGCTCATATAAAGTCCCACCGTGCGATTTTCGTGCGTTCTTGGTGGATGCAGTTTTGATTTGACCTTAGTGTTTTCCATATACAGGGATGGAGACCAATAGCATGACCTGCTTGTCTCACATAAAGTCCCAAAAGGAAATTAGGGATTTCAAAGGCAGTGTGCTTTACAGGCCATGCCCCATACATAAAATCCCTTCCTATCTATATGCTGCATTCACCAAGGGGATGGAGGTGTAATGATTTTCAGCTGCTCTTTTCCAGTAAGAGGTATTGTACTTAGCTATGGTCATTTTAATTAAATGAATTGTCATTTTTGTTCTTTCTTTAGTATTTTATTAAAAATATACATTTTTTTTTCAAAAAAACAAGATATTATAAAAACTGTTAAAAAACTTAAAAAAAAAAAAAAAAAAAATTTTTTACTTGCAGTAGCCAGGATTCGAACCTGTCACACTCTGTATGGGAGGCAAGACCGCTAACCATTGTACCAGCGAACTACTGCACTTAAATAAGCTGCAAAACTTCCCTAAATCTTCAATTATGCAGTGCCATAGTGAAAAGGTATTGTACTTAGCTATGGTCATTTTAATTAAATGAATTGTCATTTTTGTTCTTTCTTTAGTATTTTATTAAAAATATACATATTTTTTTTTCATTAAATTAACCACTTAAGCCCCGGAGTATTTGGCATTTTGGAATTTTTTTTTTTTTTTGCACATATGTTCTGATACCTATGGAAGTGGAAAGCCAACCAGGGATGGAGACGCCTTGCTTACAGCTTGGTGGCTCATATAAAGTCCCACCGTGCGATTTTCGTGCGTTCTTGGTGGATGCAGTTTTGATTTGACCTTAGTGTTTTCCATATACAGGGATGGAGACCAATAGCATGGCCTGCTTGTCTCACATAAAGTCCCAAAAGGAAATTAGGGATTTCAAAGGCAGTGTGCTTTACAGGCCATGCCCCATACATAAAATCCCTTCCTATCTATATGCTGCATTCACCAAGGGGATGGAGGTGTAATGATTTTCAGCTGCTCTTTTCCAGTAAGAGGTATTGTACTTAGCTATGGTCATTTTAATTAAATGAATTGTCATTTTTGTTCTTTCTTTAGTATTTTATTAAAAATATACATTTTTTTTTTCATTAAATTAACCACTTAAGCCCCGGAGTATTTGGCATTTTGGAATGTTTTTTTTTTTTTGCACATATGTTCTGATACCTATGGAAGTGGAAAGCCAACCAGGGATGGAGACGCCTTGCTTACAGCTTGGTGGCTCATATAAAGTCCCACCGTGCGATTTTCGTGCGTTCTTGGTGGGTGCAGTTTTGATTTGACCTTAGTGTTTTCCATATACAGGGATGGAGACCAATAGCATGACCTGCTTGTCTCACATAAAGTCCCAAAAGGAAATTAGGGATTTCAAAGGCAGTGTGCTTTACAGGCCATGCCCCATACATAAAATCCCTTCCTATCTATATGCTGCATTCACCAAGGGGATGGAGGTGTAATGATTTTCAGCTGCTCTTTTCCAGTAAGAGGTATTGTACTTAGCTATGGTCATTATAATTAAATGAATTGTCATTTTTGTTCTTTCTTTAGTATTTTATTAAAAATATACATTTTTTTTTCAAAAAAACAAGATATTATAAAAACTGTTAAAAAACTTAAAAAAAAAAAAAAAAAAAAAAATTTTTTACTTGCAGTAGCCAGGATTCGAACCTGTCGCACTCTGTATGGGAGGCAAGACCGCTAACCATTATACCAGCGAACTACTGCACTTAAATAAGCTGCAAAACTTCCCTAAATCTTCAATTATGCAGTGCCATAGTGAAAAGGTATTGTACTTAGCTATGGTCATTTTAATTAAATGAATTGTCATTTTTGTTCTTTCTTTAGTATTTTATTAAAAATATACATATATTTTTTTTCATTAAATTAACCACTTAAGCCCCGGAGTATTTGGCATTTTGGAATTTTTTTTTTTTTTTTGCACATATGTTCTGATACCTATGGAAGTGGAAAGCCAACCAGGGATGGAGACGCCTTGCTTACAGCTTGGTGGCTCATATAAAGTCCCACCGTGCGATTTTCGTGCGTTCTTGGTGGATGCAGTTTTGATTTGACCTTAGTGTTTTCCATATACAGGGATGGAGACCAATAGCATGACCTGCTTGTCTCACATAAAGTCCCAAAAGGAAATTAGGGATTTCAAAGGCAGTGTGCTTTACAGGCCATGCCCCATACATAAAATCCCTTCCTATCTATATGCTGCATTTACCAAGGGGATGGAGGTGTAATGATTTTCAGCTGCTCTTTTCCAGTAAGAGGTATTGTACTTAGCTATGGTCATTTTAATTAAATGAATTGTCATTTTTGTTCTTTCTTTAGTATTTTATTAAAAATATACATATTTTTTTTCATTAAATTAACCACTTAAGCCCCGGAGTATTTGGCATTTTGGAATTTTTTTTTTTTTTGCACATATGTTCTGATACCTATGGAAGTGGAAAGCCAACCAGGGATGGAGACGCCTTGCTTACAGCTTGGTGGCTCATATAAAGTCCCACCGTGCGATTTTCGTGCGTTCTTGGTGGATGCAGTTTTGATTTGACCTTAGTGTTTTCCATATACAGGGATGGAGACCAATAGCATGACCTGCTTGTCTCACATAAAGTCCCAAAAGGAAATTAGGGATTTCAAAGGCAGTGTGCTTTACAGGCCATGCCCCATACATAAAATCCCTTCCTATCTATATGCTGCATTCACCAAGGGGATGGAGGTGTAATGATTTTCAGCTGCTCTTTTCCAGTAAGAGGTATTGTACTTAGCTATGGTCATTTTAATTAAATGAATTGTCATTTTTGTTCTTTCTTTAGTATTTTATTAAAAATATACATTTTTTTTTTCATTAAATTAACCACTTAAGCCCCGGAGTATTTGGCATTTTGGAATGTTTTTTTTTTTTTGCACATATGTTCTGATACCTATGGAAGTGGAAAGCCAACCAGGGATGGAGACGCCTTGCTTACAGCTTGGTGGCTCATATAAAGTCCCACCGTGCGATTTTCGTGCGTTCTTGGTGGATGCAGTTTTGATTTGACCTTAGTGTTTTCCATATACAGGGATGGAGACCAATAGCATGACCTGCTTGTCTCACATAAAGTCCCAAAAGGAAATTAGGGATTTCAAAGGCAGTGTGCTTTACAGGCCATGCCCCATACATAAAATCCCTTCCTATCTATATGCTGCATTCACCAAGGGGATGGAGGTGTAATGATTTTCAGCTGCTCTTTTCCAGTTTGCACCATGGTTATAATCTAATCATTTGAGTCTTTGAGACAACTGCCAGTTTGTGGATGGGGATGGGTTGGGGGAGGTTGGGCTGTCTCCCTCTCACCTGTTTCCCCCATCCACCCATTAGCGGCCATGTGCCTCCAGTGGAGGACACTAAATTAAGAGTGTAGGACTTCAGATATAATGGGGTGCCGTGCAGTGGCTCTGCAGCTTTCACATGCGTTTGCAAATGTGTGTCAACTAAACCCCTATTCTTTGTACCAAAAGACAGGTTTTATTTGGTTGGTGACAGACTGGAAGGTGAGTGTATCAGACTGGGGGCTGGCTGACTTTCATACACCTCTTACAATCCTTCAACCTTATTTTGTGTTTTGTTATAGGGATGAAGACGCCGGACAACACCAGCTTGGGTCTCATATAAAGTCCCACCTAGTCCAATATGTTTAAGGCATTGTACTTAGCTATGGTCATTTTAATTAAATGAATTGTCATTTTTGTTCTTTCTTTAGTATTTTATTAAAAATATACATTTTTTTTTCAAAAAAACAAGATATTATAAAAACTGTTAAAAAACTTAAAAAACATTTTTTACTTGCAGTAGCCAGGATTCGAACCTGTCGCACTCTGTATGGGAGGCAAGACCGCTAACCATTGTACCAGCGAACTACTGCACTTAAATAAGCTGCAAAACTTCCCTAAATCTTCAATTATGCAGTGCCATAGTGAAAAGGTATTGTACTTAGCTATGGTCATTTTAATTAAATGAATTGTCATTTTTGTTCTTTCTTTAGTATTTTATTAAAAATATACATATTTTTTTTTCATTAAATTAACCACTTAAGCCCCGGAGTATTTGGCATTTTGGAATGTTTTTTTTTTTTTGCACATATGTTCTGATACCTATGGAAGTGGAAAGCCAACCAGGGATGGAGACGCCTTGCTTACAGCTTGGTGGCTCATATAAAGTCCCACCGTGCGATTTTCGTGCGTTCTTGGTGGATGCAGTTTTGATTTGACCTTAGTGTTTTCCATATACAGGGATGGAGACCAATAGCATGACCTGCTTGTCTCACATAAAGTCCCAAAAGGAAATTAGGGATTTCAAAGGCAGTGTGCTTTACAGGCCATGCCCCATACATAAAATCCCTTCCTATCTATATGCTGCATTCACCAAGGGGATGGAGGTGTAATGATTTTCAGCTGCTCTTTTCCAGTTTGCACCATGGTTATAATCTAATCATTTGAGTCTTTGAGACAACTGCCAGTTTGTGGATGGGGATGGGTTGGGGGAGGTTGGGCTGTCTCCCTCTCACCTGTTTCCCCCATCCACCCATTAGCGGCCATGTGCCTCCAGTGGAGGACACTAAATTAAGAGTGTAGGACTTCAGATATAATGGGGTGCCGTGCAGTGGCTCTGCAGCTTTCACATGCGTTTGCAAATGTGTGTCAACTAAACCCCTATTCTTTGTACCAAAAGACAGGTTTTATTTGGTTGGTGACAGACTGGAAGGTGAGTGTATCAGACTGGGGGCTGGCTGACTTTCATACACCTCTTACAATCCTTCAACCTTATTTTGTGTTTTGTTATAGGGATGAAGACGCCGGACAACACCAGCTTGGGTCTCATATAAAGTCCCACCTAGTCCAATATGTTTAAGGCATTGTACTTAGCTATGGTCATTTTAATTAAATGAATTGTCATTTTTGTTCTTTCTTTAGTATTTTATTAAAAATATACATTTTTTTTTCAAAAAAACAAGATATTATAAAAACTGTTAAAAAACTTAAAAAAAATTTTTACTTGCAGTAGCCAGGATTCGAACCTGTCGCACTCTGTATGGGAGGCAAGACCGCTAACCATTGTACCAGCGAACTACTGCACTTGAATATGCTGCAAAACTTCCCTAAATCTTCAATTATGCAGTGCCATAGTGAAAAGGTATTGTACTTAGCTATGGTCATTTTAATTAAATGAATTGTCATTTTTGTTCTTTCTTTAGTATTTTATTAAAAATATACATATTTTTTTTTCATTAAATTAACCACTTAAGCCCCGGAGTATTTGGCATTTTGGAATTTTTTTTTTTTTGCACATATGTTCTGATACCTATGGAAGTGGAAAGCCAACCAGGGATGGAGACGCCTTGCTTACAGCTTGGTGGCTCATATAAAGTCCCACCGTGCGATTTTCGTGCTTTCTTGGTGGATGCAGTTTTGATTTGACCTTAGTGTTTTCCATATACAGGGATGGAGACCAATAGCATGACCTGCTTGTCTCACATAAAGTCCCAAAAGGAAATTAGGGATTTCAAAGGCAGTGTGCTTTACAGGCCATGCCCCATACATAAAATCCCTTCCTATCTATATGCTGCATTCACCAAGGGGATGGAGGTGTAATGATTTTCAGCTGCTCTTTTCCAGTAAGAGGTATTGTACTTAGCTATGGTCATTTTAATTAAATGAATTGTCATTTTTGTTCTTTCTTTAGTATTTTATTAAAAATATACATTTTTTTTTTCATTAAATTAACCACTTAAGCCCCGGAGTATTTGGCATTTTGGAATGTTTTTTTTTTTTTGCACATATGTTCTGATACCTATGGAAGTGGAAAGCCAACCAGGGATGGAGACGCCTTGCTTACAGCTTGGTGGCTCATATAAAGTCCCACCGTGCGATTTTCGTGCGTTCTTGGTGGGTGCAGTTTTGATTTGACCTTAGTGTTTTCCATATACAGGGATGGAGACCAATAGCATGACCTGCTTGTCTCACATAAAGTCCCAAAAGGAAATTAGGGATTTCAAAGGCAGTGTGCTTTACAGGCCATGCCCCATACATAAAATCCCTTCCTATCTATATGCTGCATTCACCAAGGGGATGGAGGTGTAATGATTTTCAGCTGCTCTTTTCCAGTAAGAGGTATTGTACTTAGCTATGGTCATTATAATTAAATGAATTGTCATTTTTGTTCTTTCTTTAGTATTTTATTAAAAATATACATTTTTTTTTCAAAAAAACAAGATATTATAAAAACTGTTAAAAAACTTAAAAAAAAAAAAAAAAAAAAAAAATTTTTTACTTGCAGTAGCCAGGATTCGAACCTGTCGCACTCTGTATGGGAGGCAAGACCGCTAACCATTATACCAGCGAACTACTGCACTTAAATAAGCTGCAAAACTTCCCTAAATCTTCAATTATGCAGTGCCATAGTGAAAAGGTATTGTACTTAGCTATGGTCATTTTAATTAAATGAATTGTCATTTTTGTTCTTTCTTTAGTATTTTATTAAAAATATACATATATTTTTTTTCATTAAATTAACCACTTAAGCCCCGGAGTATTTGGCATTTTGGAATTTTTTTTTTTTTTTTGCACATATGTTCTGATACCTATGGAAGTGGAAAGCCAACCAGGGATGGAGACGCCTTGCTTACAGCTTGGTGGCTCATATAAAGTCCCACCGTGCGATTTTCGTGCGTTCTTGGTGGATGCAGTTTTGATTTGACCTTAGTGTTTTCCATATACAGGGATGGAGACCAATAGCATGACCTGCTTGTCTCACATAAAGTCCCAAAAGGAAATTAGGGATTTCAAAGGCAGTGTGCTTTACAGGCCATGCCCCATACATAAAATCCCTTCCTATCTATATGCTGCATTTACCAAGGGGATGGAGGTGTAATGATTTTCAGCTGCTCTTTTCCAGTAAGAGGTATTGTACTTAGCTATGGTCATTTTAATTAAATGAATTGTCATTTTTGTTCTTTCTTTAGTATTTTATTAAAAATATACATATTTTTTTTCATTAAATTAACCACTTAAGCCCCGGAGTATTTGGCATTTTGGAATTTTTTTTTTTTTTGCACATATGTTCTGATACCTATGGAAGTGGAAAGCCAACCAGGGATGGAGACGCCTTGCTTACAGCTTGGTGGCTCATATAAAGTCCCACCGTGCGATTTTCGTGCGTTCTTGGTGGATGCAGTTTTGATTTGACCTTAGTGTTTTCCATATACAGGGATGGAGACCAATAGCATGACCTGCTTGTCTCACATAAAGTCCCAAAAGGAAATTAGGGATTTCAAAGGCAGTGTGCTTTACAGGCCATGCCCCATACATAAAATCCCTTCCTATCTATATGCTGCATTCACCAAGGGGATGGAGGTGTAATGATTTTCAGCTGCTCTTTTCCAGTAAGAGGTATTGTACTTAGCTATGGTCATTTTAATTAAATGAATTGTCATTTTTGTTCTTTCTTTAGTATTTTATTAAAAATATACATTTTTTTTTTCATTAAATTAACCACTTAAGCCCCGGAGTATTTGGCATTTTGGAATGTTTTTTTTTTTTTGCACATATGTTCTGATACCTATGGAAGTGGAAAGCCAACCAGGGATGGAGACGCCTTGCTTACAGCTTGGTGGCTCATATAAAGTCCCACCGTGCGATTTTCGTGCGTTCTTGGTGGATGCAGTTTTGATTTGACCTTAGTGTTTTCCATATACAGGGATGGAGACCAATAGCATGACCTGCTTGTCTCACATAAAGTCCCAAAAGGAAATTAGGGATTTCAAAGGCAGTGTGCTTTACAGGCCATGCCCCATACATAAAATCCCTTCCTATCTATATGCTGCATTCACCAAGGGGATGGAGGTGTAATGATTTTCAGCTGCTCTTTTCCAGTAAGAGGTATTGTACTTAGCTATGGTCATTTTAATTAAATGAATTGTCATTTTTGTTCTTTCTTTAGTATTTTATTAAAAATATACATTTTTTTTTCAAAAAAACAAGATATTATAAAAACTGTTAAAAAACTTAAAAAAAAAAAAAAAAAAAAAAAAAAATTTTTTACTTGCAGTAGCCAGGATTCGAACCTGTCACACTCTGTATGGGAGGCAAGACCGCTAACCATTGTACCAGCGAACTACTGCACTTAAATAAGCTGCAAAACTTCCCTAAATCTTCAATTATGCAGTGCCATAGTGAAAAGGTATTGTACTTAGCTATGGTCATTTTAATTAAATGAATTGTCATTTTTGTTCTTTCTTTAGTATTTTATTAAAAATATACATATTTTTTTTTCATTAAATTAACCACTTAAGCCCCGGAGTATTTGGCATTTTGGAATTTTTTTTTTTTTTTGCACATATGTTCTGATACCTATGGAAGTGGAAAGCCAACCAGGGATGGAGACGCCTTGCTTACAGCTTGGTGGCTCATATAAAGTCCCACCGTGCGATTTTCGTGCGTTCTTGGTGGATGCAGTTTTGATTTGACCTTAGTGTTTTCCATATACAGGGATGGAGACCAATAGCATGGCCTGCTTGTCTCACATAAAGTCCCAAAAGGAAATTAGGGATTTCAAAGGCAGTGTGCTTTACAGGCCATGCCCCATACATAAAATCCCTTCCTATCTATATGCTGCATTCACCAAGGGGATGGAGGTGTAATGATTTTCAGCTGCTCTTTTCCAGTAAGAGGTATTGTACTTAGCTATGGTCATTTTAATTAAATGAATTGTCATTTTTGTTCTTTCTTTAGTATTTTATTAAAAATATACATTTTTTTTTTCATTAAATTAACCACTTAAGCCCCGGAGTATTTGGCATTTTGGAATGTTTTTTTTTTTTTGCACATATGTTCTGATACCTATGGAAGTGGAAAGCCAACCAGGGATGGAGACGCCTTGCTTACAGCTTGGTGGCTCATATAAAGTCCCACCGTGCGATTTTCGTGCGTTCTTGGTGGGTGCAGTTTTGATTTGACCTTAGTGTTTTCCATATACAGGGATGGAGACCAATAGCATGACCTGCTTGTCTCACATAAAGTCCCAAAAGGAAATTAGGGATTTCAAAGGCAGTGTGCTTTACAGGCCATGCCCCATACATAAAATCCCTTCCTATCTATATGCTGCATTCACCAAGGGGATGGAGGTGTAATGATTTTCAGCTGCTCTTTTCCAGTAAGAGGTATTGTACTTAGCTATGGTCATTATAATTAAATGAATTGTCATTTTTGTTCTTTCTTTAGTATTTTATTAAAAATATACATTTTTTTTTCAAAAAAACAAGATATTATAAAAACTGTTAAAAAACTTAAAAAAAAAAAAAAAAAAAAAAAATTTTTTACTTGCAGTAGCCAGGATTCGAACCTGTCGCACTCTGTATGGGAGGCAAGACCGCTAACCATTATACCAGCGAACTACTGCACTTAAATAAGCTGCAAAACTTCCCTAAATCTTCAATTATGCAGTGCCATAGTGAAAAGGTATTGTACTTAGCTATGGTCATTTTAATTAAATGAATTGTCATTTTTGTTCTTTCTTTAGTATTTTATTAAAAATATACATATATTTTTTTTCATTAAATTAACCACTTAAGCCCCGGAGTATTTGGCATTTTGGAATTTTTTTTTTTTTTTTGCACATATGTTCTGATACCTATGGAAGTGGAAAGCCAACCAGGGATGGAGACGCCTTGCTTACAGCTTGGTGGCTCATATAAAGTCCCACCGTGCGATTTTCGTGCGTTCTTGGTGGATGCAGTTTTGATTTGACCTTAGTGTTTTCCATATACAGGGATGGAGACCAATAGCATGACCTGCTTGTCTCACATAAAGTCCCAAAAGGAAATTAGGGATTTCAAAGGCAGTGTGCTTTACAGGCCATGCCCCATACATAAAATCCCTTCCTATCTATATGCTGCATTTACCAAGGGGATGGAGGTGTAATGATTTTCAGCTGCTCTTTTCCAGTAAGAGGTATTGTACTTAGCTATGGTCATTTTAATTAAATGAATTGTCATTTTTGTTCTTTCTTTAGTATTTTATTAAAAATATACATATTTTTTTTCATTAAATTAACCACTTAAGCCCCGGAGTATTTGGCATTTTGGAATTTTTTTTTTTTTTGCACATATGTTCTGATACCTATGGAAGTGGAAAGCCAACCAGGGATGGAGACGCCTTGCTTACAGCTTGGTGGCTCATATAAAGTCCCACCGTGCGATTTTCGTGCGTTCTTGGTGGATGCAGTTTTGATTTGACCTTAGTGTTTTCCATATACAGGGATGGAGACCAATAGCATGACCTGCTTGTCTCACATAAAGTCCCAAAAGGAAATTAGGGATTTCAAAGGCAGTGTGCTTTACAGGCCATGCCCCATACATAAAATCCCTTCCTATCTATATGCTGCATTCACCAAGGGGATGGAGGTGTAATGATTTTCAGCTGCTCTTTTCCAGTAAGAGGTATTGTACTTAGCTATGGTCATTTTAATTAAATGAATTGTCATTTTTGTTCTTTCTTTAGTATTTTATTAAAAATATACATTTTTTTTTTCATTAAATTAACCACTTAAGCCCCGGAGTATTTGGCATTTTGGAATGTTTTTTTTTTTTTGCACATATGTTCTGATACCTATGGAAGTGGAAAGCCAACCAGGGATGGAGACGCCTTGCTTACAGCTTGGTGGCTCATATAAAGTCCCACCGTGCGATTTTCGTGCGTTCTTGGTGGATGCAGTTTTGATTTGACCTTAGTGTTTTCCATATACAGGGATGGAGACCAATAGCATGACCTGCTTGTCTCACATAAAGTCCCAAAAGGAAATTAGGGATTTCAAAGGCAGTGTGCTTTACAGGCCATGCCCCATACATAAAATCCCTTCCTATCTATATGCTGCATTCACCAAGGGGATGGAGGTGTAATGATTTTCAGCTGCTCTTTTCCAGTAAGAGGTATTGTACTTAGCTATGGTCATTTTAATTAAATGAATTGTCATTTTTGTTCTTTCTTTAGTATTTTATTAAAAATATACATTTTTTTTTCAAAAAAACAAGATATTATAAAAACTGTTAAAAAACTTAAAAAAAAAAAAAAAAAAAAAAAAAATTTTTTACTTGCAGTAGCCAGGATTCGAACCTGTCACACTCTGTATGGGAGGCAAGACCGCTAACCATTGTACCAGCGAACTACTGCACTTAAATAAGCTGCAAAACTTCCCTAAATCTTCAATTATGCAGTGCCATAGTGAAAAGGTATTGTACTTAGCTATGGTCATTTTAATTAAATGAATTGTCATTTTTGTTCTTTCTTTAGTATTTTATTAAAAATATACATATTTTTTTTTCATTAAATTAACCACTTAAGCCCCGGAGTATTTGGCATTTTGGAATTTTTTTTTTTTTTTGCACATATGTTCTGATACCTATGGAAGTGGAAAGCCAACCAGGGATGGAGACGCCTTGCTTACAGCTTGGTGGCTCATATAAAGTCCCACCGTGCGATTTTCGTGCGTTCTTGGTGGATGCAGTTTTGATTTGACCTTAGTGTTTTCCATATACAGGGATGGAGACCAATAGCATGGCCTGCTTGTCTCACATAAAGTCCCAAAAGGAAATTAGGGATTTCAAAGGCAGTGTGCTTTACAGGCCATGCCCCATACATAAAATCCCTTCCTATCTATATGCTGCATTCACCAAGGGGATGGAGGTGTAATGATTTTCAGCTGCTCTT